>NW_027512946.1:0-260000 GCF_048772815.1 Callospermophilus lateralis
GATATTACATTTCAGGTTGCCGTCTGTGAAAACATCTGATCCCCTTGTGAGGACATCTATCCTGCCACTGGTGTAGGAGATTTTTCTCTTATCAGCTCTGTTTTTAAGGCTTCTGTCTATCAGCCATAGTCTGGAGCTCCTTTCTGTCTGTCTTGTGTCTTTGTTTCTGGCCCTTTAAGACATGTGCAATAATGTGCTGATATTATAAATTGTTTCTTGGGAATGATATTAGTTCAATGTGTGTCTAAATGATGGTGTTTTATTGTAACAATCTGGTATCTGGATGGGTTTTTGTAGCATTGCTCAATCTTGCAGTTAAAAGTCGGGTTTAGGTAATTGTTTAGTTTATGATTTCAGATAATTCATGCCAGATAACTTAAATGCTTAGGATGGAAAACTAAAGCACTCTACTTCCAAGTTGGCAAGTAACTTCCCAAACATTCAGTTTTGTTTTTCACCAATTTTGAATTGGGTAGACTGAGAAAATATCACAGTGTGTACCAGTGCATTAATTTGGACAAGGATAGTAAATCATATTATGGTATCTGTTGACAAAACAAGATGTAAAGATATAAAATTTTGTGAATTTCATCTTAAAATTGTATCATAATTTTCAACATCCGAACCTCAAAATTATGGTTAAAATGCCTTAGGCCTGAGGTGTCTGCTCAGAATAGCAGTTTTACCCTGCTCCTTTCAGACCTCAGCAAGGACTTTTGTTGAAATGCAAATGAAAGAAGCCTGCAAGCTCAGTAGGAGACTGATCTGAGGCCTAAGGCAGGAAAAAAGGTAAATTGTATGGTATTTACTAATTACTGGCCAGTCATTTTTTCTAGGACTCTTATTTTTTTCCTTAGATTCTGTATTCTTTTTTTGAGCTCATGATTTTGATCCTACAGACCTAGGTTAATGTTTTTCTGATCAGCTCTATCTTTGACCAACAGTGAGGTTTTTGAAACATTGCAATGGAGATTTCAACTGCAAAAAGCTACAAGGCCTTTACTATTATTATGTGTGCACACTTTTGTTAGTGTTGTATGTCTATATATACATATATCCCTATATCATATATATGTTATACAAATTAACACATATAAGGAGCACTCATAAAAAAAGCACTCATATAAACAAATTTTGAAACGTGGATCCAAAGATCTTAAATTCTCATGATTTAATTGGTGCAATTTAAATTGGATAAACAGATAAAAATAAATGTCTTTAAATTTAACCTTACAAGTTTTTCTAGGTGTTCAAAAATCTAATAAAATATTAATGCCGACAAAAGGCCTAATATGCCTTGGTTCTAGAACTTTTTCTTCAACAAAAAATGGTACACTGTTCAATACATTTGTTTAATATTTTGATAAATAAGTAAAGTAAATTTGATATGGGATTACTCATTCATGAGTACTTTTGTTAGATATCTGACTGATTTACTAAGGTCTGTATAAGTTTGTCCTAAAGTCTGTATAAGATTGTAAAAATCAGTCATGTGTTAAAGAGACAAAAATTTCTCAAAACATAATTTTACCCATAACATTGTGGTTATTAAGTTTTATTTTTCTAGAGCAAGCAACCATAAAAATTAAACAACTGATTAAATAAGAACTGTTATTTTAGAGCACTGTACTGCCATTTCTTTAAAAGCTAAACTTGGTTAATGTAGAAACATCAATGCAATTGTGATGCTATTAATGTGCTCATATCTTCCAGGTATACAAGTCTGTAAGGTAGAAACTTTAAAAGAGCATTATATCAAGGTGGTGTTCTGAAGTTGTATGGTAAAATATATATATATATATATATATATATATATATATATATATATATATATATATAGGATTTATTTACCTGTTGTCAATAAGATATGTAAACTTTTATGTTACTTTTTATATTGGGGAACAATTTAAATGTATTTCAAGTTAATGAGAGCCTAATCTATGTAAAGGTTAAAAACTTTCAGCCTTTTTTTAATTCATGTTTTAAAAGCTATATCATACGGTGTTAGCTAATGTTCATGTGACCTCAAATAATTTATGTAAACTTTGTAAAATGATATTTAAAAAACAAAGATTAGCTTTAGAATTAAAACACTTAAGATTAATAAAGAGCCCTGCCTTACCTGAGATAAGGCTCTGTGTCCCATCTTATTATGTGAGAATGACTGCGAAAGCAGTAGGTCAGATGTTATTTCATTTAAAGTTATTTTCAAAAGTTTTTTTTTTCCTGTCAACATTACTAGCATCTCAAACAGAGGATATAATGTATAACTCAGCCAAAAATTTTAGGGAAGCTATTACACGAACTAAGTTTGTTTACTGTTGTTAATTTTATTTTGTAATTTCCTTATGGGTGATATAAAGATTCCCTGTTAGTGTTTTACAGCAGTGTTGCTTTAAGAACACAACATTGGTTAATTTAAGATAATTAGCCATCACCTACAAGACAGACAGAATAATACAGATCCCAAATAATAAAAAGATAAATAATTTTAAATTATAGACATTAAAGCCCAGTATTCTTTATATAAGTCTGTTAAAATTTATTTGATGGATGTTTAAGATTAGGATTTAAAATTAAATTTATATGAAAAGGGACAAGAAAACCAATATTTGGCTCTTGCCCTCTGAGTCAGTCTGTATCCAGGGAACAGCGGACTTCTCTAAAGAGCTTTGCAACTCTGAACCGCATAACCTCCTGATCAGGGAGATTAATGAGACCACTGGAGAACAGAAAGCCAATCAGTGCATTTGCTAAGAAGAGGAGAGTCATCAGAGAAGGGAAACATCCCTGATGCTTCCGAGGGAAGCCACATGGTCAAGCAAGACCTGGACCCACCTAGCGCAAATGGGACTAGCAGAACTGAGAAGCTGCTCTCAAGTTTCCCCAGGAATGACTCCCATAAAATCTCAGCTGACTGTTCAGAATAGATAGAAACAAAAGTCAGTTTGACTGCTTCATCTTAAACACTTAGAAAAGACAGTTAAAAACAAATTACAGCCATTTCTGGGCATTTTATATAATAATAGTAATAATAATATTTTAAGGTATACACTTTATGTTAGCCTCCCAAAATAAGTAAGACTGGAGGCTACAAAGAAGGATTCTCAGACAGGAATGCCTGATAACTATAAAAAGAGGCTATCAAGATTATCTGCCAGTGGCAGAAGTTTTTAGTTGAAGGCCTACAGATATTCTTATCCTAAACACATAGGCTTGGTATTTGTTAGTATGATTATCCAGCAATGAGTAAGAGAATTAAAGGTTTCTCTATTAGACACAGAGGTCATACTAGTAAAAATATTTTGCAAGATCAGATGACATTAAATTATTAAACTGAATCTTATGGGGAGGGACAAATGTAACACTGAAAGTTAAATATTAAGTTGACAGTCCTGATAACTGGGGATATTAAAGACTGGTGAGGGAACTTCTATACAGTGACATGTTCCAGCTGCTGCAACATTTATTAAGTACTCATGTTTTTTTGTTTCTCTCATAGAAGAACCCATTCCCAGATGACTTTACTACCTGTTCTTCCCCATCCAGACTTCAAACCTAACTGACTTCTAAAAGGCGACTAATGTCCCTCAGGCGGTGCCCCCTCACGTCACCCTCTCTCAGCTCAGAAGAAGTCTAAATGAGTGGCGCCTCTCTTCTTACAACAATGGAGACAAAAATAAATAGAATATCAATATAAGTAATTAATTAAGTCAGGTAAAATCAGGGAGACCTGTTTTTGGGTGAGTTCAAAAAATCGGGAGACTATTACCTGAGGGATTAAAATTCCCACAGTGCTCTTCCTACCCAATCAAATATATGAAAAAAACACATTAGAAAAGGGGGGAATGATTGACCCAACCTGATCTTTTATTAAAATTGGCATCCATCTTGCCACAAAGCCGTGAAAAGATAATTTTGGCTTAACTATAAATTGCAGCAAGATCTGAACCTGCTTGGAAAGCCTGCCCGTGCCTTGAACTCACCCATGCCTGGCTCTCTGACCAGATAACAGCCCTCTCTGAAACTTTGTTGACACCTCATAAATATTGGCCTTCCTTGGCCAGACGACACTCTCTGAGGCTCTAATGGTCCTCATAAATTCTGATGTTGGGGCCAGCAAACAAAAATGTAAAATACCATTAGTGTGATGCTTGTCAGAATTCTGTTATTTTTAACCCCACTTTTGTGTAACTTTCTGGGCTATAAAGCTGGGCTGCTCTCCTGTTCCCAACGTTTTGGGAGGGAGAGGCAGCCAGGGTGGTGGAAATAATAAGCTTGCTTTAATCTGATTTTAATTGGAGACAGTGGTCTTTTCTTGCAACCTGGTCTAAAAGGTAAACACTACACAAACCTGGAGCTCTGCCGGACTAAAGACTTCTTGAGAAACTGCCTTTGACGATGGGCACTCGACATATATGTTGTTGTCAGAAGCTTTAGCTTCCATTCAAATGAGACCATCAAAGCTGGGTCTACATCTATGAGACCTGGAGGATATTGTTTCAATTTTTCCAAAGAACATGAGGAAGCAGTGCTGACTTCTCTCTGTAGGTAAACTGTGGCCACTGAAAGCTAAGTGTCTCCGCATGTGGACTGTGAAGACACTTGGTCATCCTCCACTTTTCATGGTGTTTCTTTCTACTGCACTGGGAGTTTGGTATTTGCCTCATGAAATACAATGACTTCAACTGGTACACAGTGATGTAGGGAGTCCTGTCACGTGTGGTGGGTCAGGGTCTGCAGGAGAATGCACCAACCAGGCTTCTATCCCACATAGCTTGACCCTTTGACCATAGCAACCTGATTCTGAACATTGCCCTGAAACGTCTCCATATAACAAAATGCCTTTTATGGAGAGGTTTCAGACATATAAGTGATTCCTGTCTGTAACATGTCAGCCACAAGTCATTTGGAAGTCAATGGCAGAATCACATGTCCCGACCACAGATGTTTTATCACACAGCTGCACACAACAGCTTTTGGCCCACTACTCAGCAGGCCCCAACATACTGGCATCTCTGTTCTACACCATTTTCATAAAACCCAGTCAATCAAGGCACTGTCTGGTACACTCAGGATCAGCAACTGTACATCCAAAGGTTCTCCAGTGGCAGGTGGCCATGGGAAGTTCAAAAATTTCATGGTATTTATCTAGCCATTTTCAAAGACGAAGTTGGAGAAACTGTGGGTTTCAATTCATTAAGGAACCATTAAATTTAGAGGAAGCACATTTCAATGAATAATCTAGAGAACTCTCACAGGCAAGGGTTCCCAAAGACTGGCCAAAAGGTCACATGAAGCCAGCCCCATTGAGGTCTACAATGTAAGGTCCATGTGTGTTTTGACTCTCAACTATGGCTTCCAAGTCTTTCAGAAAAAAAATCATGTGATATCCTGGCTGAGATTCCCAGTGCTCTGTGGAAAGCCACTCTGGGCTTAGATCTCGGTGTCCAAGGGCGACTCTCATGTGTGGCCTCCTAAAATCCCAACACAATTCATGGCGATACTTCTCTGAAGTCAGTTCCATAACGCATTCTCTAAGAGGAATCACACCAGAGTTCAAGCCCAGGTGGACCCAGGCATCTCTTACAACCACCACACAAATGACCACAATTAAAACTAAAACACTCCCACATGCTCCTCATCTTCTTCCACATAGACACTCATCGTAAACTCTGGCTGGAGGTTTCCATGAAGGCCACAGCCCAATACACTGTTCAAAATAAGCACCCTTGCCCCTCATTTGCCTAAAGTCAGGGTGGCCTGGACACCCTTGCTGTGAACCAAGAGTGATCAAATAGGCCTGCCCTATATCTGATCTGCTTCTCCAATTTGAGGCCTAATGACTGTCTGGTATAGATTCTTTATGTGAATTGGTATCATAGAAAACCCAAGCCCCTATCAGCTAGGCTCTGCAGGGATTTGAAGAAATGATTTGACCCAAATGATCCCTATTCTCACTTGATTTAGCTCAGGAAGCTTACAGAGGAAAGTGAGAGACTTCATCCACAATGACTGCTCTTTTGGCCATTTTGGTTTTGGATGCACACTTGGAAACTTTCTTTAGATCCATCAGGTGCTGAGAATCTAAGCCACTGCCACCCCACCGGGCCAAGTGGCTGTTTCAGACACATCCTTTTCGAAAGCAATTAAGCAAAGAGCCACAGGTGATGCCCATTCATTTCCATTTGAAAACTGTTTTCTTCAGGCTTCACAAAAGGGTGGCCTGAGGCAAAGACCTTCCTGACATTAAGGGTAATAGAATCATAAGTAAGAAAATGGCCCAAAGCAGGGTTTCTCCACTGAGACATTACTGGTCACACTGATATCTGAGTTTTCTGAGATGCTCGCATTCCCTTCAGCTATCCAGTACATGGTCATGTAACAGAGCTTGGACGTGGTACATATCTTGGAAACAAAACCATGAGGATACTCTGGAGAGTGGCCAGTATTCAGGAAGAAAAGAGGAACTTAGGAAGATAGTAGCTGTTCACCATCCATTAGGCAAGCCGCACTCCATTTTTAAATTGGGTGGGAAGAATGCTGGGAAGCTTTATACTAGACAGGACACAACCATTGATGCATTCGCATTTCAAATGTCTACAACCACGGATACAGTGGGATACACAGACATAGAAACACTCGTGTTGTCAAACGACTTTCTAGAAACTTTCCAGTCCAAACCTACAATCCACCATTCCTACCTATTCTCAGAACATGAGACAAAACCACAAACTCACACCGACACCCACAACGGCACCTCCTTCCCCCAAGTATGGCTGTGACTATCCTGAGTGTCCTCTGACTGGTGAGCCATAATATGTTCCCACGAAATGGCCTGTCCAATCTCAGATCTGGTCTTCTTTTCAAACTTTTAGAAGTTGTCAGGAGCCATGGTTGAGCCACTACCTGCTTTCTCAGAAAAAGCCACTCTTCAGAGCTCTCCTGAAATTTGGCCATCATCACATAAGTAGGTACCAAGAAACACTGACTCTGTCTTTGGTAAATTCAAACAATTGAGACCACTGGGACTGAAACTAAGACTTGCTCTGGGTGCATGGCTTCCTGGATCCCAAGTTCAGAAAGTTCCATCACCAAGGAAGTGTGGTAGGTCACTTCCTTCAGGAACTGAATGAGGTCACTGTGATGGAAAACCACTTTGTTCTAACAGTTGCTTCCAAAGGTCCCATGAGATGGAGGCTGCCCCTACTTCCTGTGACACTTTCACAAGTTAGAATGGTATATCAACCATAGGCATCTGGGAACAGCTCTGTACACAGGCCTGGTTTGGTCCATTTAATCTACATTAATAAGAGAGAGGCTGATTCAGACACATTCCTTCATTCTGACCAGGATGTTTGACATGGAAGTTGACATGGATTTGACTTTTGCTCTCTCAGGTCCTTCATAGGTAAAAAGGTCGGTCAAAAGTCGGAGGAAAAGACCACCAAGAGACTGTCTCATGCCACAGCAAAAGGTTTATTGGGCGTCCAGCATGCTGCGGCTCAGAGCTAACTTCAGAGGAGCAAAGAACAAAGAGCCAAAAAAACAACTTGAGCAGAGTTTATTTACATTCTTTAGAGAGGGCAGGGACTTTGCATACATCATAGCCTCCTTTAGCAAATCAACATACCACGGGAAAATCAAATAACAACCCAAAAACATGATTAGCACATTCATTGGCAGGAAGAGGTCGGACAGGGGGTGATTGGTTAGCCCTGAGAAGGGGTATACGTTTAAACTGATTGGTTGAAGCCCTGAGATGTATACGTGATGAGCTGCACGGTTTCTGGGAAGGGGTTGTTTAGCAACTAGGTGGTCAGGGAAGATTTCAACACACATCTAATTGGCAGTTCCGGGAATTGTCTTAACTGCCACAGGAATTTCAGGTTCTGAGTGCAGCTTGGAAACTTTACAAAACCTGGTTCTTTATGTTTCAATTTTAATTTCTTTTATTCTTTCATTTCCCACTCCTTTTTCTTACTACATTTAATCTTAAAAGTAATGAATCATAATTATTGCGGGGTCTCACACTCTATTTCTGCCAGTGGAGCGTATTTCTGTCTGATTACCATGAGTTTTTCCTGCCCAATTTGAGCCTGGAGAAACGAAACTATGCGGTTAAGCAAACAAGGTCCCAAAGTTAGCAACACCATAAGGATGATCAGGGGTCAAGCTAAGCCTGATAGGAGTGTAGTTAACCAGGGGGACTGGGTAAACCATGACTCAAACCACCCTTGTTGAATCTCCCTTTCTCTCTGGTGCTCTTCAAGGCATTTTCTCAATTTACTCATGGATTCTTTTACAACTCCAGTATGGTCAGCATAAAAACAACATTCTTCTCTCAGTGCAGCACATTGGCCCCACTCCCTCATGAAGAGGAGGTCTAATCCTCGCCTGTCCTGTAAAACAACTTCAGAGAGAGAGTTTAAGGATTCCTACAGCACTGTGATGGAGGTCTCTAATGTCTTCCAGTCTTGATCTATTGCTGTTTCTAATCAGGCCATTTGTTGTGACCCATGGATCATAGCAGCTGTTCCTGTACCCACTCCTGCAGCAGCTCCTATCCTCAATAGGATGGCTATAGTAAGGGACACTGGATGCCAGCAAAATCAGGTTGTTTGTCCCCCTAGTAGACCTTAAAATGATTCTGCATCATAATAAACCACCCTGGGAAGTATCTGCACCATTAAACAATAATTTACAAAGCTGTCAAATACATGGGTTGAAATGCAAGGAGTTCTGACTGTGTGGAGTTCAGTACAATTAAGGTTCCTTTAATTAGTTCCCAGGGGCAGGAGTCAGCTGTACTCTGGACTGGGGAAGTAGGCAAAGATGGAAACTGGGAAGTATGAGATGGTTGAGGGGTTCTGGTAGATCTAGGCATGGGAGGTTTTGGAGGCTTACTTCCTGGCTTGAGGGGATTGGGCCCTATTGCTGTTGGATTTTCTTCCTTTTTAAGCAGGATGGTGAACCAGTGACCAAAGTCATAACGAGGGCCATAAATATAGAATCGCATTTCCCATGTATTTCCCATAGACCATGTTGTTCTGAGGTAGCCCCTTTTTTTGGAAGTGAAAGTTATATTGAGGGGGTAACATAGACTATTCTTTCCTCAGCGAGTTTTTGACACAACTTGGCTAGTGGCACATTTCTTGGGATCAATCCAGGTGTCATTTTTTCCTACCTGAATGATACTGTCTGCGGAGTTTGGGTTCAACCATGTAGCTCCCGTTTGTTCACAACCCCAAGATCTTAAATAAAAGTCACTGGGTCCTCCACAGGTTTGGGCCTGTTTGCGACTTAAGAAATCAGCTGGGCACACATAAAAATCAAGACTGGCTAGTTTACACCTGAGCTGGGGAAGATGATATCCATAATTCATGGGGTAAGGTGGTCTATGTTGCCCTGGTTTGGGTTTGAGTGGGATCTGTGTGAAGTCCTCTATGTCAGGGAGATCCCAGTCAGAGAGGCCTATGTCAAGCTGACAAATGTCCAGGTAGAGAGATGGCCACCAAGTCCATAAGAGGGCTGTATGTGAAATAGACCACACTACTTGCCCAGTAGGATTTATAGCTGCCATTGTTGCTGAACAGGCTGATGGTGATTAGGACTGCTGGTGGTCAGGGGAAGAATCCATAGCCTTACCCACACGATGGACACGCAACTTGAGAGGGTTACCAGTCTGTTCCAGTTTCCAGCCGGAGGCTGGACAGGGCGCAGGCTTGAGATGGGTGGCATGGATCCAGGAAGTGATTCCATCCACTTTCACCACTGTAAGTGTTATAAGCAGCACCTGGTATTGTCCTTTCCAGCAGCGTTCCAGGGATGATACCTGATGCCGTCTCACGTAGACGAAGACTCCCTCTTGATATCGATGTGGGATTCCCTCGTCTCCAGGCTGATAAGCACTGGCCAACTGTTTCCACAGGTATCGCTGGGTGCTGTGTTTGTTCAAGGGCTTTAAGTCTGTCAAGCAAGGGGGTGTGAAAGGAATCATTAAGTCTCAGAGTTGGGGTTAGGTCCCTTACTAAAGGAGGGGCACCATAGAGAATTTCATAAGTGGTGAGTTTACACAAAGAGGCAGAGGGTGTACTTTTTGCACGAAACAGTGCTTAAGGTAGGAGCATAGTCCATTTTTTTTATGCAGGTCTCCAAGCTTAATTTCTTTAAATTCTCTTTGATGGTTCTAATCATTTTTTCTACCTGTCCTGAGCTCTGGCATCTATAAGCACAATGTAACTTCCAATTAATCTTCAGGGTCCTGGTGAATCCCTGACTTACCTGGGCAACAAATGCCGGTCCATTATTGGACCCTATTACCTTAGGCAGGCCAAACCTTGGAAAAATGTCTTCTAGAATCTTTTTGAGCACCGTCTGAGCCGTTTCTTTCTTCATGGGGAAGTCTTCAACCAATCCTGAAAGAGTATCTACAAAGACTAGGGGATATTTAAGTCCATACCTTCCTGGCTTAATTTCAGGAAAAGTCCACTTCCCAAAATTGTCCTGGTCTGGTTCCTCGTAAGCGCTTCCCTGCAGGAAGCTTGGATGGGTAAGCATTAACTAATTGGCAGACTTGACAAGCTCTAGTCACCTTCTAAGCTATTTCTTTTTTCTGTAAGTCAGTCAATAAAAAATCCTTTCTTCGTCCTTTAAGTGTGCCTATAACTTCTTTGAGCTTAAGTGGGTGAGCTAGTGTACGTCTTTGACATAAAGGTGGGCTTTTTGAAATTGTAAACTTGGCTCTGTAGGGTCCCAGAGTTCTGCATCTGTCTCCTCAGATGATAAGTTGCCTGAATGTTCCAGTGTGGCCAAGTCTCCTGAATGTTGATCCCCCTGGTGTGGAAAAAGTTAACAGAGTCACTCCGTTTAGGGCTGCCAATTAAGCTTCCTCATCTGCCCTTCTGTTTTTAACTGCAACGAGGTCGTTTCCCTTCTGGTGCCCTGGACAGTGCACTATAGCTAGTTCCTTAGTGCCCTTCACTGCTGAGAGAAGGTGGAGAATCTCAACTTTGTTCTTTATTTTTTTCCCAGTGGAGGTTAATAGCCCCCTTTGCTGGTAAATAGCCCTGTGCACATTAGCATTGCCAAATGCATAGTGGCTATCAGTGTATATGGTGGCCCTTTTGCCTGTTGCTAGTTCCAATGCTTTCGTAAGGGCAATCAGTTCTGCCATTTGGACTGATGTCTCTTCTGGGAGACCAGAGGATCAGATGACATTAGTTTTGCTAACTACTGCTGCTCCAGCCCACCACATACCATCTTGGAGGAAGCTGCTCTCTTTCGTAAACCATACGACTTCAGGGTGAGGCAGTGGCTGGATCCTTCAAGTCTCGTCCTATACTGGTTTCCTCTGCCAGTATGTGTTGACACTCATGAGTGACAGGTCCTGATGATTCTTCTGGCAGCCAGGTTGAGTGGAGCAGAAGGTCTAAGAGTTATTCTGTCTTTGCTAATCCAGAGGCTCTGGTAGTAGTTTATTCTGGAGTTTGATAGCCACCTATCTGGAGGTTGACAGATGATGCTCTCCAGGGCATGGGGGGCTATAATGGATAGCTTCTGTCCCAACGTTCATTAATGAGCATCTTTTATTAGAAGCGCTGCCGCTGCTATAGCTCTTAAGCAACGGGGCCACCCAGTAGCCACTGGGTCCAGTTTTTTTGATAAGAATGCTACCGGCCTTTTCCAAAGTCCCAAAGTCTAAGTGAACACTCCCCATGCTATTCCTTTCTTTTTCTCGATGTAGAGAGTGAAGGGTTTATCTATATCTGGGAGTGCTAAGGCCGGAGCAGATAGCAGCACCTTTTTTTGACATTATCAAAAGCTTGTTGGTGCTCAGGGGTCCATTGGAATTGGGCATTCCACTTTATCAGCGGGTATAAAGGGGCAGCCAGAGAGGCGAACCCAGGAATCCATCACCTGCAAAATCCAGCAGTCCCAAGAAACTCTCTGAGTTGTCTCTTATTAGATGGGGGTGGTATCTGCACAATGGTTTGTTTTCTGTTCTCAGTTAGCCATCATTTGCCACCCCTAAGAGAATAACCCAGGAAGATTACTTCTTGCTGACAAATTTGGGCCTTTTGGCAGAAGCCCTATATCCAAGCCGAGCAAGCTCGGATAATAGTGCTTGGGTCCCAGACTCATAGTTTTCCTTGGTGTCCGCTGCCAGTAGCAGATCATCCACATATTGGAGTAGTGTGACTTCGGTGTGTGCAGTTCTGAAGTCGTTTATGTCCCTGTGGAGGGCTTCATCAAAGAGAGTGGGGGGGGGTTTGAACCCCTGTGGGAGTCTAGTCCAGGTTACTTGGCCAGATGTTCCAGTTTCTGGGTCTATCCACTCGAAAGCAAACAGCAACTGACTGTCCTTATGTAGGGGCAAGCAGAAGTAAGCATCTTTTAAGTCCAGCACAGTGTAGCATTCCCGGTCCAGATTCAGAGTGCTAAGCAAATTATATGGATTGGGTACTGTGGGGTGAATGTCCTGCACTCTGTTGTTGATCTCTCTTAGGTCTTGAACAGGACTGTAGTCCCTAGTTACTGGCTTTCTTACTGGTAGCAGGGGGGTATTCCAGGCTGATTGACAGGGCCTTAGGACCCCAAGGGCCAATTATTTCTGAATATGGTGACTTATCCCATCCTTAGCTTCTTTGCTTAGAGGATATTGTTTAACACTGATTGCAGAGGCAGAGGCTTTTAATTCTACTACTATTGGAGGTTGTTTTATGGCTAGACCTAACCCAGCAGTTTCTGCCCAGGCATTAGGATAATCTTTTATCCATTTCTGTTGTAGTTTGCCTCTTTGATCAGTCCTAGGGGGCACGAAGTGTTGATGTTCATCTTCTATGGACATAGTCAATTCTGTGACTATGGGAGTTTTTACTGAAGGTTTTAGAACATCCACTTGGGGACCATCAGGGTTAAAGGTTACTCTAGCCCCGAGTTTGGTAAACAGATCCCTGTGCATCAATGGGGCTGGGCATTCTTGGATTACTAGGAAAGAGTGGTGGACTTTACATTTTCCTACTTCCATAATCCTCTTAGTTGTCCAAGCCCGATAAGTAGTGCCATTAGCCCCTTGAACTAGGGACCATTTATTTGATATGGGGCCCAGTGAAGCCGTAAAGGCTGAGTATACTGCTCCTGTATCCACTTCAAAGTTCACTGGAGGCCCCTCCACTTCAAATGTTACCCTGAGCTCGGGGAGGGGATCCGAGTCCTGACATTCCTAGTCCTCTTCTAGAGTCAGCATGGCGGGCTGCCATGGCTTCTTCTTTTTGGGGCACTCTTTGACTCAGTGTCCTTTTTCTCTACAGTAGGCACATTGATCTGAGGCCAGGGAAAGCCTTTGGCGTGGGCCCAAGTATCCCTTTCTGACTCCCTGCTTTTTAATTTCTGGCGTATTTGCTGCTGTGAAGAAAATCTTAGCCAATGCTTTTGTCTGCCTTTTGCTCCTTTCATCCTTTTTTTCTTCCCTTTCCTTCTCTCTCCTCTGTTCCGTGTCCTCCTCAGTTTCTCTCTTATAATATACTTATATACTTATAATATATACTTATAATATATATCTTATAATATACTTTCTCAGCTTCTCTGTCTAAATCTCTTAAGGTCGTATTTTGTAACCCATCTAGACATTGTAACTTTCTCTTAATATCTTGGGCAGCCTGCTCAATAAAGGCCATTGTAACAAATGCCTTTTGGTCATCTGCCTGAGGATCAAAAGGAGTATATTTTCTATATGCTTCCATAATTCTCTCCAGAAACATAGAGGGAGACTCATTAGGCCCTTGGATAATCTCTCTTACCTTTGCTAAATTGGTCGGCTCTCTGGCGGCCACTCTGAGACCCGCTATTAGAGCCCGGCGATAAGTGGACAGATGCTTCCTACCTTCAAAGGTGTTGGGGTCCCAGTTGGGTCGGTTCATGGGCCCATAGGGATGGAGAGAGAGCATCACAGGGGCTTCTGAGTTTTCTATTATCCATCGCCGGTGGGTTCTTTTAGGTTGCCCATCTTCCTCCAGGGGAGGGGGGGTTTCTGCTGCTGTGGGGAAGTCCCGTGGAGGGCTTGGGTCTGGCCCAATTGCCTCTAGCAGTGGAGAGGCTGAGTCAGCGGTGGGAGGATCATCAGGAACTGTGTTGGGGGTTGGGGAGGGAGAGTAGACAATAAGGAGGGGGTGGAGTGTCCAGTCTTGTGACTCAGGGAGAATGGAAGGAAGAGGGAGAGGAGCGGAAAGTTTGAATGATAGGAATGTGGGGGAAGGAGTATATGGCTGTTGATCTGGGTGGCCACGTGGCCCCGGCTGAATGACAATATCTCTGAATTTTCGGATTAGAGGAAAGTGGAAGGATTCTTCTGGGGCCATCTGAATTCGAGGATGGGCCATTCTGAAGCACAGAGAGTCTGCCAGGTACGGTGTTTTACTGAAAAAGAAAGATTCTGGGCCCTTGAGCGGACATCAGTCCAATGATCAAGGGTCAGGGACAGAGAAGAGGAAGTGCTTTGTCCCATAATGGGAGTTACTCAAACAGGGACATTGAAGACACAAACACAACACAAAGACAAACAGTAACGTTTAACATGAGTCCAAGACAAAGATTTGAACTGAGTAACTGGAAAATATTGATGGGTTAGACAATAAAAACAGACAGTAAACTCAACATGAGTTCAGAACAATGACCAAAACTGAGTTACCGGCAAAACCTGATGGGCTGGCAAATCAAATCCTGAAGCAAAACATAACCGAGTTGAGGAAACTACTATTCCTTGAATTCCCTAGTCCTCCGGAGTGTCCCTCAGGGACGTGATCTTGGCTCTGTGACACGTCTGTCACACCATAGGAGAGAGCTAATGCTCTTCACCAACAGCCACTTTGCCACGCCCTAGCCTGAAACCCGAAACCAGAAAGAGGCACCTTACTTACCCCGAGAGGACTCCCTTGAGGTCTTCCATTCACCGCTCCCGGATATCTCACCTGGGGCCTCCAGATGAAAAGGTGCTGCAAACATCAAAGGAAAAGACAACAAAGAGGATTTCTCATGCATCAGCAAAGGGTTTATTGGGGGTCCAGAATGCTAGGCCTCAGAGCTCCCTTCAGAGGAGCAAAGAACAAAGAGCCCCGAGAACAACTTGAGAAGAGTTTATATACATTCTTTAGAGAGCTCAGGGACTTTACATACATCATAGCCTCCTTTAGGAAATCATCATGTACCACGGGAAAATGAAATAACAACTCTAAAACATGATTAGCACATTCATTGGCGGGAAAAGTTGGGGCAGGGGGTGATTGGTCAGCCCTCAGAAGGGGTATACATTTAAACTGATTGGTTGAAGCCCTGAGATGTATACGTGGTGAGATGCACGGCTTCTGGGAAGGGGTTGTTAAGTAACTAGGTGGTCAGGGAAGATTTCAAAACACATCTAATGGGCAGTTCCAGGAATTGTCTTAACTGCCACAGGAATTTCAGGTTCTGAGTGCAACTTGGAAACTTTACAAAGCCTGGTTCATTACATTTCGATTTCAATTTCTTTTATTCTTTCAGAACCTTACAGTGGAAGGTGAGAGACTTCATTCACAATGACTGCTCTTTTGGCTATATTGGTTTTGGATGCACACATGGGATCATTTTTTTGATCCGTCTGTTGCTGATAATCTAAGCCACAGCCTCACACAGGGCCAAGAGCCTGATTAAGACACATCTCTTTCCAAAGCAATTACTTCTCTGAGGTCAGTTTCAGAACTCAGTCTCTGAGGAGAATCACACCAGTGTTCAAAACCAGGTGGACCCAGTCATCTCTTCCAACTGCCACACAAATGACCACAATTAAAACCAAATCACTCTCACATGGCACTCAACTTCTTACATATATACACTCATTATACCCTTTGGCTAGAGGTTTTCATGAATGGCGCAGCCCAAGAGAGTGTCCAAAATAAGCTCCCTTGCCCCTCATTTGCCTAACCTCAGGGTGGCCTGAACACCCTTCCTGTGAACTAGGATTGATCACATAGTTCTTCCTTTAATACTGCTCTGCTTCTCCAATTTGAGGCCTACTGACTGTCAGGTTTAGATTCCTTATGTGATTTGGAGTAATTAGGAAACCAAAGCAACTTTGCAGCGCTTGAAAGAACTTATTTGACCCAAATGATCCCTATTCTCACTTGGTGGAAGTCAGGAAACTTACAGAGGAAGGCGAGAGACTTCATCCACAATGACTGATCTTTTTGCCATTTTGGTTTTGGATGCACACATTGCATCTTTCTTTAGATCCATCAGGAGCTGATAATCTAAGCCACAGCCTCACACAGAGCCACAAGGCTGATTCAGACACATACTTTTCCAAAGCAGTTAAGCAAAGAGCCACAGGTGATGCCCATTCACTTCCATTTGAAAACATTTTTCTTCAAAATTCACAAAGGGGTGGCCTGAGGCAAAGACCTTCCTGACTTCAGGGTAACAGAACAATAAGTCAGCAAATCCCAATGCAGGGTTTCTCCACTGAGACTTTACTAGTCACAATGATTTCTGAGTTTTGTGAGATGCTTGCAATTCCCTTCAGCTATCCAGTACATGGCCATGTCACAGAGCTTGGATGTGGTACATATCTTGGACAAAAAAACATGAGCCTATTCTGGAGAGTGGCCAGAATTCAGGAAGAAAACAGGAACTTAGGAAGATAGTAGGTGTTGCCCATCGAAAAGCAACCAACAGTCCTTTCCTAAAATGGGCAGGATGAATTCTGGGAAGCTTTCTACTAGACAGGATACATCCATTGATCTATTCTGCTTTCTAATATGTACAACCAAGGACACAGTGGGATACACAGACACAGACACAGTCGCCTTGTCAAAGGACTTTCTAGAAACAGTCCACTCTAAACCAAACAAACCACCTTTCCTACCTATTCTCAGAACATGAGACAAAACCCCAAACTCACACCCACAATCAAAAAGTCACCTCCTTCCCCCATGTAAGTCTGTGACTATCCAGAGTGTCCTCTGACTGGTGGTCCATACTATGTTCCCCCAAAATGGCCTGTCCTGTCTCAGGTCTGGTCTTCTTGTCCATCTCTGTGAAGTTGTATGGAGCCTGTGCTGACCACTACCTGCTTTCTCATTAAAGGCCCATCTTCAGAGCTCTACTTGCATTTTGTCATCCTCAAACCATTAGGTACCAAGAGAGACAGACTCTCTCCTTGGTAAATCCAAACAAGTAAGTCCACTGGGAATGGGACTGGGACTGGCTCTGTGTGCCTGGCTTCCTGAATCCCAAGTTCAGAGAGTTACATCACCAAAGAAGTGAGGTAGGTCAATTCCAACAGGAAGGGAATGAGGTCACTGCCTTGGCAACCACTTTGTCCTAACACTTGTTTCCAAGGGTCCCTTGAGATGGAGGCTGCCCCTACTTCCTGTGACACTTTCAGAAGTTAGAATGGTATATCAACCGTAGACACCAAGGAGAAGCTCTCCACACAGGGTTGGTTTGGTCCATCTTCTTTATATCAGTAGGAGAGAGGCTGATTCAGACACATCACTTCATCCTGAACAGGTGGTTTGGCATGGAAGATGACTTTTGCTCTCTCAGGTCCTTCATAGCTGCTACATCTTCTCTAGGGATCATTTCTCATCAAACTTTGAGGTTCTCAGCAGGTGAAAGATCCCCTACATTCCTGTATTGTAAGACCAACTCTGTCCCTGCTCTTTTGTGAAGTTAGATTGAGGGAACAGTGTATGGTTAGGGTTAATAACATATTCTATTTGGGTTAGGAAACATTCTGCGGGATGAATAATGGTATTGGGAACCTGCGATATTCACAAGAATATATAGGTGAAATATAAGTATGAAACCTGAAATCTAGGTACGATTTGAAGCCCTGAAGGGCAATGGGCCCTTTAGTGAGATACTTTGCTTTGAATTATGTTCTGAACAGATATCTCAGATAAATCGATGTGCAATGGCAAAGGACCTTGTACCTTGGATGATTAAATGTCTTAGAGAACATCCAGTCAAAAAGGAATAGTCGGCAGGATTAGGAAGGTTGTCAGTAGGTTTAGAAAAAAGAGTGAATATAGGATTTCAACGAAAGTTTCATTAGCAATAGGGTTTTGGGTAGAGAGTGAACATAAATATGAGCACATATGAAGAGTCAGTCACAATGATGAACTGGGGAAAATATGTAGGAAAGCAGATATCAATAGAGACATTAGGAAATCAGGCAAAGTATAATGTAATATTGTTAGACATTTTCAACATGGTTGAGGTTGAATATATAATCTTAGGAAGAAAGAAATATGTTGCCTCCAATAGGATTGACATTTGAGAGCATTAGGCAACCTGGACATGGTTGCTTTTAGTAATCAATGCTCACTTTCCATTTTGCTTTGGTGAAAGGTTAATAGGCACTTGTCACTTCCTGTTTTTCTGTATGCTTAACAAACCACTGTTGAAATCTTGAGAACTGTTTGCTAATTTTGTTCCCAGGATGTGCTGTCCCCAACTGCCAAACTGCAGAATATACTCCTTCACCCGGGTGCATGCAAACCGCACACTCGCCCTGACCCATCAATAAATTTCCCATTCTGCCCTCTCCAAGAAAAGTATATAAGCTCTGTTAAAGCTGTTCTCAGGGCTCTCTGCTCTATTCAAGTGAGCTCTGAGCCCCAGCATGCTGGACCCCCAATAACCTCTTTGCTGTGGCCGAGTGAAAATGCTATACTGTTCTGTACTTAAAAGATGCTTTCTTTTGCTTGCCTCTGCATAAAGATAGTCAGTTGCTGTTTGCTTTCGAGTAGGTAGACCCAGAAACCAGAACGTCTTGTCAACTAACTTGGACTCGACTTCCACAGGGGTTCAAAAACTCCCCCACTCTCTTTGATGAAGCCCTTCACAGACATCTCTACAACTTCAGAACTACGCACCCCGAAGTCATTCTGCTTCAATATGTGGATGTCCAGCTACTGGCAGCCAACACCAAAGAAAACTGTGAGTCTGAGACCCAAGCACTATTATCTGAGCTTGCTCAACTTGGGTAGAGAGCTTTGGACAAAAAGGCCCAAATTTGCAAGCAAGAAGTAATCTTCCTGGGGTATTTCCTTAGGCGTGGTAAATGATGGCTCACTGAGCCCAGAAAACAAACCGTTGTGCAGATACCACCCCCATTTAACAGGAGACAACATAGAGAGTTTCTTGGGACTGCTGGCTTTAGCAGGTTATGGACCTGGGTTTGTGTTCTTAGCTGCTCCTTTATACCCGCTGTTAAATGAGAATGCCCAATTCCAATGGACCCTTGAGCACCAGCAAGCTTTTGATAACATCTAAGAACACTGACACTGAACTCCTCAACTTCACTGAGCCCAGCCTGCAATTTCAGAAAGCCCTACACTACATTAAAAATGTACATCAACTTAATCAACTTGGTTCAAAAAAACTGCCGGCATTACTGTAGGATCAAGAACAGAGTTTTAGACTAATTCACTCACAGTGAAAGGAAATAATTGAATGGGTAACAAAAGCCTGTCAGTTCTGTCAATTGGTTAATGCTTACCCTTCCAAGCTTCCTGCAGGAAAGCACCTATGAGGAACCAGACCAGGACAATTCTGGGAAGTGGACGTTACTGAAATTAAGCCAGCAAGGTATGGACTTAAATATCTCCTAGTCTTTGTAGATACATTTTCAGGATGGATTGAAGCCTTTCCCACCAAAAAAAAAAAAAAAAAAAAGAAAAGAAAACCGGCACAAATTGTGGTCAAGAAGATCCTGAAAGATATTTATCAAAGACACGTCCTGCCTAATTTAATATGGTCTGATAATTGAACAGCCTTCATGGGCCAGGTAAATCAGGGGTTAGCCAGGACCCTGGGGATTAATTGGAAGTTACATTGTGCTTATAGACCCCAGAGCTCAGGACACTTAAAAAAAATAAATAGAACCATTAAAGAGACCTTAACAAAATTAAGCTTAGAGACCGGCATAAAAGATTAGACTATGATTCTGCCTTATGCACTGTTTCATGCAAGAAATACTCCCTTTCTTTCTTTGTGTAACCTCACCCCCTATGAAATTCTCTATGGGGCCCTTCCTACACTAAGAGACCTAACCTCGACTCTAAGACCTAAGGATCCCTTCCACACACCCTTGCTTGACATACTTAAATCTCTTGTAAGAACTCAGCTATACCTGTGGAAACAGCTGGCCACTGCCTTCCAACCTGGGGACGAGGGGAATCCACATTGATATCAAGAAAGAGACTTCCTCTACATAAGATGACATCAGGTGTCATCCCTGGAACCCCGCTGGAAAGGACCATTCCAGGTGCTACTTATAACACCTACAGCAGTAAAAGTAGAGGGAATCACTTCCTGGATCCATGCCTCTCATCTCAAGCCTGTGCCATGTCCAGACTCTGGCTGAAAAATGGAAAAGACTGTTAACCCTTTCAAATTGCATATTCGCCACGTGGGTAAGGCTATAGACTCTCTCCTTGGCCACCCGTAGTCCTAACGCTCATCAGTCACTTCAGCAGCGATGGCTGATCACAAATACTACTAGACAAGAAGTATGGTCTATCTTGCATACAGCCCCCTTAGGGACCTGGTGGCCATCTCTCCACCCAGACATTTGTCAGCTGGCTATAGGTCTTTCCTATTAGGATATCACTGATGAAGAGGATCTCACTAAAATTCCATTAAATCCTTTCCGTACCATAGATAATGGAAACAAACATTATGGTTGTAGGGACAGGCAAGCCAGATGCAGGTTGGCTAGCCTATATTAGTATGTTTGCCCGGCAGACTATCAAAGCCACAAACCGCCACGGCTGTGTGGGGGAAAAGCCGACTTCTTCTGTAAGTCATGGGGATTTGAGCATACAGGGGCTGCCTGGTGGAACCCAAAATCCTCATCAAATTAAGTACACAGCATTGGCCATATTACCACTTAGAAAACCCAAACTGATGGCCAACAGAGGAGTCTCTAGATCCTCAAATTCTGTGTGACCTTTTTAACTTCTGCAAGTGCTCAAAAGGGTTAAAGGAAATTCCCCTATGTGAAGGCCTTTTTCCTCTTTCGCTCACATCTTGAACTATGCTTCTCCAATAGTTCCTCAAACTCAGCCTTCTGCTCCAGACTCTCTGCTGTCAGTCCCACCTCAGCAAACCTGATTTCTCTTCTCCAATTACTAGATCAAAAACCGAAACCTCCGCCGGTTCTCAGAGCATTGCCCTCTTGCTGAGGTAGCAGGTACTGAGGTACCCATCCATCCACTCACTTCTCTCTTTTCTTGTCAGTGCCCACACCGGGTCCCACCAGGTCCTCTTACCACTTAACCCAAAGCTCAAACCAGCTTAGGAGAGCCCTCAGACACCTATCGAAGATGTAATGAAAATGGCCTTTAAAGTTGCTTTGTCATCACTGAAAACAGGTTACTAAGAATTTAAAGTCCCTCACAGGCTTTTTGGGATACTCACTCCCGTCTTCCTTTCTGCTCTACCGATTCTACTGCTCAATTTATGTTGCTAGGAAAATCCCAAACCCCTTTCCCATTATTCCTTTACATCTCTCCTTCCTTATTCTCAGATCCACGGAGCTGCTCTCACCCCCCGCCTTCCCCGTCTTCCCCCTCTGTACCAGGCCCACAGAAAAATCTTCACTGAACTTCTCCAGAAGTCTTCACCATGGCTGACTTTAGGACTTTCAGCAAAAGAGTCTCTATAAATGAGTTCAGTGTAGATTAACTTCCTCTTTTTCTGTTGCCCTTTTCTACTTGGCTACTGGCTGGAAAAATCAGCACTCCTAAGCTAGACACCCCCTTAATAGTTTTTCACAGAATATGTTAACAAGGCCTCTGGCCTTGAGCTGGGGCTTCACAGAGATGGCTACATTTCTAAGATAAAAATTTCCAAACTGGGCTCCATGGTAACAGTTGGCAGGGGGATAAAAGAAAAGGAAAAAAAAAGCTCTCTGCCTCCCAGGTGTCCTTGAAAAGTTAACTTGCCCACAATAAAGGAAAAAACAGAAAAAAAAGCTTCTTTTTGTGAATTTCTGCAGACTGTGAACTTCTGAGTCCCTTCTCTTTCATGTTGGGTACAAAATTCTGAAACTACCTAAACTTGGGGTTCAGGATGTTAATTGATTACAACAGAAGCAATGCCCTCTGAATCCGGTTGCAACCAAATAGGACTGTTTCCCTGTCTTTGGTGCTATCTTAAGTGCCGTGCCTTGTCCGTCCCTACAACAGTATAATTCTATATACTTAAACATTGTTCATGTTTTCATGAAATGGTCAACAGATGTGATTAATTGTGTAATGGTGAAGATGTCTCCCAGATTGCTCTATAATGACCCAGGTTCATTTGAAGTTCAAACACGGGGGCATACAACCCGGTTCCACTGGGAACATATATCCCTCACTTTAGCCATCATATTAGGAATTGGAGTTGCGGCAGTGGTAGTCACAGGAACCACTGCCCTGCTCCATGGTACACAACAAATGACCCAAATAGAAGCAGCAAGAGACCAAAACTTAAAGATAATAGAAACCTCCATCACAGCTTTGCAGGAATCTTTTACATGTCTCTCTGAAGTTGTTTTACACTCCAGTTGAGAGTTGGACCTCCTCTTCATGAGAGAAGGGGGCCTTTGTGCTGCATTGATGTAAGAATGTTGTTTTGATGCCGACCATACTGAGGTTGTAAAAAAAACCTTTGAGTAAAATAAAAGGATGCCTTGAAAAGCGTCAACGAGAGAGAGAGGCCCAAAAAGGGTGGTTTGAGTCTTGGTTCACACAGTCCCCCTGCTTATCTACGCTTTTATCAACCCTGGCCTGTCCAATAATAATCCTCATATTATTGCTAACTATAAAACCCTGTTTGCTCAACCATGTAATTTCTTTTCTCCAAGCTCAAATTGGATAAGTTAAACTTATGGTAATACCCCACTAGCAGACATAGAATGTGACACGTCCCAATAATCACTTTTATGATTAAAAGTAGCAAGAAGAAGAAGTGGGGAATGAAAGGTTAATAAAAAAGGTACTTGTAACTTCCTGTTTTTCTGTATGCTTAACAAAACACTGTTGAAATATTGAGAACTGTTTGTAATCTTGTTCCCAGATTGTGCTGTCCCCAACTGCCAAATTGCAGAATGTATTCCCTCACCCAGTTTCACACTAACCACCCACTCGCTCTGACCCATCAATAAATTTCCATCCCTGCCCTCTCCAAGGAATGTATATAAGCTCTGCTTAAGCTGTTCTCAGGGCTCTCTGCTCTATTCATGTGAGCTCTGAGCCCCAGCTTGCTGGACCCCCAATTAACCCCTTGCTGTTGCATGAGACACTATCTTGGTGATCTCTTCCACCGACGCTTGCAGGAACATTACTTGGATGTTTGAATGTAGAAGAGAAAATCCAGTCATAAACGGATAGTTGGTAAGATTAAGAAGATAGTCGGTAGGTTTAGGAAGAAGAGTGAGTATAGGATTTGGAAAACAATATCTTTAGCAATAGGGGTTCGGTTAGAGAGTGAATGTAAATGTCAGCACATGTGAACAGTCACAATAATGAAGTGGGAAAAATATGTAGGAAAGCAGATATCAATAAAGACATTACGAAATCAGGCAAAGTATAAAGTGCGTGATACGATTAGACATTTTCAACAGAATTGAGTTAGAATATATAATCTTAAGAAGAAACAAATATGTAGTCACCAATAGGATTGTCATTTGAGAGCATTAGGCAACTTTGACATGGATGTTTTTTGTAATCTATGCTCACTTTCCATTTAGGCTTTGGTACAATCAAAAGTGTGACCTTTACATTTGTCTCCAGAATACTACTGTGATAAAATGTATATGTAGATGTGGTGACATGAGTGTTTCTTCCACCATTTCTGGGAGCAATACTTTGAAGACATATAAATGGGTATTGGGGGTACAAAGAGGTGTACACTGTGTCATTGAATATACAGATAATGCATGAATAGACCATAAGTGAATAAATAATATAACTGGTTCCACATTAAATAACGGATTGAATAGATATCTGAAAATATATAAGAAATCTTATATTGATATACAATCATTCATTCCAACCAATGATACATCTAATATTAATATTAGGGTTACGGTTTATCATGAAGATATGTTAGTTTTGCTACAAAAGTGATTATGGAAATCGAAAATAATGTGTTTGGAAAGAGTCAGTCATAATGCTGGCAATATGTAAACAAGGCCTCTGGCCTTGAGCTGGGGCTTCACAGAGATGGCTACATTTCTAAGATAAAGAAGTTACCAACTGGGCTCCATGGTAACATCTGGCTGAGAGAAAAAAAAAAGAGAAGAAAATAGCTCTGCCCCATTCCCGGTATCCTTAAAATGTTAACTTGCCCAGAATAGAGAAAAAAAAAAAAAAAACAGAAACAAAAACTGCTTTTTATAAACTTCTGCAGATTGTGAACTTCTGAGCCCCTCCCATCCATGTTGGGTACAAAATTCTGAAACAATTTAAACTTGGGGTGCAGGGGATTAAATGATTACAACAGAAGCAATGTCCTCTAAATCCGGTTGCAACCAAATAGGACTGTTTCCGTGTCTTCGGTGCTATCTTAGTTGCCTTACCTTGCCTTGTCCATCCCTTTTCTCATGAAAAGACCAGTCGAGAAACATGGAGGAATGCATGTGCTCTGAAGCAGAAAATGATTGATAGTGAAACAAATGCCTATTAATTTTCTAACTTGTGGATGAAATATATATCCTATGATGTGCATAAATTGAAGAAATAGTAATCTACCAGTGTTGAATAAAAATGAACGTCAAAATACACATTATGTCCGATTGGAATCTACTTGCATTGATGTTAAACTGGGTCAGGTACTGTAGAAATATTAGGATTTGTGTGCACCATTCACTCAAGTTACTTTTCAGTATAGGAAAGAAATATGTTTTTATGGTTAATGAATATTTCTAAGAATAATCTTTGGAAAGTTGATTATAAATTTACGTATATGAATATGAATGAATTTCGTGAGTGTAAAATAAGACACATATTTCATATTTTGAAAAATCTGGAGAGTGTATATATATATATATATATATATATATGTGTGTGTGTGTGTGTGTGTGTGTGTGTGTGTGTGTGTGTGTGTGACTAAAGTCACGGTGGCCTGGACACCCTTCTTGTGAACCAGGAGTGATCAAATAAGTCTGCCATTAATACTTTTCCACTTCTCCAATTTGAGGCCTTCTGACTTTGGCGTTTAGATTCTTTATGTGAAATGGAGTCAAGAAAAAACCGAAGCACTTATGGATTTGCCTCTGCATGGTTTTGAAGAATTCATTTGACCCAAAGGATCCCTATTCCCCTTGATGGAGGTCAGGAACTTTACAGAGAAAGGCGAGAGACTTCATCTACAATGACTGCGAATTTTTGCCATTTTGATTTTGTATGCACACATGGGATCTTTCTTTACATCCATCAGGTGTTGGTAATCTAAGCCACAGCCTCACACAGGGCCAAGAGACTGATTCAGACACATCCCTTTCCAAAGCAGTTAAGCAAAGAGCCACAGGTGATGCCCACTCATTTCCATTTGAAAACTAGTTTCTTCAGGCTTCAGAAAGGGGTGGCGTGAGGCAAAGCCCTTCCTGACATTCAGGGCAAAAGAACAATAGGTAAGTAAAAGGCCCATAGCGGGGTTCCTCCACTGAGACTTTACTGGTCACACTGATATCTGAGTTTTCTGAGATGCTCGCCATTCCCTTCAGCTATCCAGTACATGGCCATATCACAGAGCTTGGAGGTGGTAAATATCTTGGACACAAAACCATGAGCCTATTCTTGAGTGTAGCCAGAATTCAGGAAGAAAATGGGAACTTAGGAAGTTTGTAGGTGTTGCCCTTCGATAATGCAAGCCACAATCCATTCATAAATTGGGCAGGATTGATGCTGGGAAGCTTTCTACTAGACAGGACACATCCATTGATGCATTCTCTTTTCTAATGTCTACAAAAACAGACACATTGGGATACACAGACATAGAAACACTTGCCTTGTCAAACGACTTACTAGAAACAGTTCACTCCAAACCAAACAAACCGCCTTTCTTACCTTTTCTCAGAACATGAGATAAAACCACAAACACACAACAAAAACCACAAAGGCAACGCCTTCCTCCAAGTAGGTCTGTGACTATTCGGAGTGTACTCTCACTGGTGAGCCTTACTATGTACCTCCAAAATGGCCTGTCCTGTCTCAGATCTGGTCTCTTTGGCCAACTCTGTGAAATTGTCAGGAGCCCGTGGTGAGCCACTACTTGCTTTCTCTGGAAAGGCCAGTCTTCAAAGCTTTCCTGGCATTTGGCCATCTTCACATCAATAGATACCAAGAAAGACTGACTCTGTCCTTACAAAATCCAAACAAATGAGCCCACTGGGACTGGGACTAGGACTGGCTCTGGGTGCCTGGAATCCTGGATCACAAGTTCAGAGAGTTCCATCACCAAGGAATAGAGATGAGGTCACTTCCTTCAGGAACTGAATGAGGTCACTGCCTTTGCAACCACTTTTTCCTAACAGTTGCTTCCAAGGGTCCCATGAGATAGATGCTGCCCCTATTTCCCGTGACCCTCTCACCAGTTAGAATACTATATCACCCATAGGCACCCGTGAACAGCTCTGCACACAGGCCTGGATTGGTCCATCTTCTGTACATTAGGAACAGAGACACTCAGTCAGACACAACCCCTCTCCAGACAGGGTTGTTTTCCATGGAAGATGACTTTTGCTCTCTCAGGTCCTTAATAGCTGCCTACATCTTCTCCAGGGATTATTTCTGCATGGACCTTTGAGGTTTTCAGCAGGTGGTATATCCCCTACATTCCTATATTGTAAGACCAACACTTTCTCTGCTCTTTTATAAAGTTAGAATGAGGGAATAGTATATGGTTTGGGTTAATTACATGTTCGATTTGGGTTAGGAATCATTTTGCTGGATGAATAATGGTATTGGAAATCTGTGATATTTATAAAAATATAGAGGTGAAATATATGTATGAAAACAGAAATCTAAGTAATATTTGAAGCCCAGAAACGGATTGGGCCCTTGATTGTGAGACTTAGCTTTGAATTATGTCCTGCACAGATGTCTCAGATAAATCAATACACAATGGCATCGGACCTTGTACCTTTAATGATTGAATGTCGAAGAGAACATCCATTCAAAAAAGGATAGTCAGTAGGATTTGGGAGATAGTTGGTAGATTCAGAAAGAAGAGTGAGTATAGGATTTGGACCAAAAGTTATTTAGCAATTGGGTTTCAGGTAGAGAGTGAATGTAAATGTCAGCACAAATGAACAGTCAAAATGATGAACTGGGAATTTATGAAGGAAAGCCGATATCAATAGAGACATTAGGATATCAGGCAAAGTAAAGTGAGTGATAGGATTAGACATTTTCAACAGGGTTGAGTTTGAATATATAATCTTAGAAAGAAACAAATATGTAGTCAACAATTGGATTGACATTTGAGAGAATTAGGCAACCTGGACATGGATGTTTTTAGAAATCCATGCTCACTTTAAATTTAGACTTTGGTACAATCATAAGTGTGACCTCTGCGTTATTTTCCAGAATATTACTGTGATAAAATGTATATGTAGATCAGGTGACATGAGTATTTCTTCCACCATTTCTGGGAACAATATTTTGAAGACGTATAAATGAGTATTGGGGGTAGAAAGTGGTGTAGTATCTGTCTAAGAATATAGAGATAATGCAAGAATAGACCATACTGTGAATAAATAATATAATTGGTCCGCTTTAAATAATGGATTGAGTTGATATCTGAAAATATACAGAAAATCTAATGTTGATATAAAATCATTCATTCCAACCAGTTATACTTCTAATGGTAATATTAAGGTGATATTTCATCATGAAGAGTGTGTGAGTTATGCTTCAAAAGTGATTATGGAAATCGAAAATAATGTGTTTAGAAAGAAGTCTTGTTAAAAAACATGGAGGAATACATGTGTTCAGAAGAATGAAGTTATTGAAAGTGAAACAAATGCCAATAAATTTGCTAACTTGTGTATGAAACATATATCTTATGATGTGCATAAACTGAAGAAATAGTAATGTACAAGTGTTGACTAAAAATGAACATCAAAATACACATCACGTTCCATAATTATCTACTTGCATTGGTGTTAAACTGGGTCAGTTACTGTAGAAATATTAGGATTCGTATGCACCATTCACAGAAGTTAGTTTTTATTTCTAGGAAACAAATATGTATTTCAGGTGGATGAATATTTCTGAGAATAATCTTTTGAATATTTGATTATAAATCCACATACATGAATACGAATAAATTTAGGGAGTGTACATTGAGACCCATATATTTCATATTATGAAAAACTTGGAGAGTGTACACACACACACACACACACACACACACACACACACACAGACATTAAAAAGTAGCAATATATATGGAAATCGAAATTCATCATGAAATGTATATCATCCACTGATCCAAAAATATTCATTATACTGAACATGATTTTATTTATCATGTTGTTCATCTACGAAGCTCACCCATAGGTTGAATTTTCAGTTCCAACTGTGTTTAGGTGGAGTGATCTCTTCTCCCAATTTGTATCTGCAAAGTCAGCCACCTCACAAGAATGTACATGTGATAACAGGTATGATTCAATATGTGCATATGAAATAACATGTGCTGAATTGGCTACAGAGAAAGGCAGAGAGGAATTCATCTATTTGTTAACTTTAAAAACACATGGAGAACTATTTCAACAAAATATTGACTAGATTTATAAGTCCTACCCTGTATAATGCAAAAGGCAAGTCCAGCAATACACTATGTCTCGTCTAAACTGCTTGTATTTCTATTCGGTTTGGGTTATTTTTCTCCATCATATTAGAATTAGTAGTCAGAGTCTAGTAGGGTATGCATTAGTGTCAGGCATTCAGCATTTTGAATTGAAAATAGGAAAATGAATCCAATGTGTATGTAAATATGTGCTTCACAAAAATCTTCCCACTCTAATCCAGAACAATGCCTTGACTTTACCTTCACTCCAAGTAAAATACAATTAGAGTGGACGAGTTAGAAAATCTGTGAATACATATCTGGAATGTAATATGCTCAAGAGTTCACAACCTTGAAGGTGGTAGAGGAGTTTCCAAAAGTAAGGGACAGGTAAATACTCCACAAAAATGGAGCTCTTCTGGACTAAAGACTTCTGGTGAAACTGCCTCTGAGTTTGGGCACTTGAAATATTTGTTGTTGTCAGGAGTTTTAGCTTTTTTTGTAGAGAGACCATCAAAGCTAGGTATGTATCTAAGTGACCTGGAGGACATGGTTTCTTATTTTCTAATGAACATGAGGCAGCAGTGCTGAATTCTCTCTTTGTAGGTAAACTGTGGCCACTGCGGGCAAACTCTTTCCGTGTGGACTGTAAAGCCATCTGGCCATCCTCCACTTGTCGATGTGTTTCTTGCTGCTGCAATGTGAGTTTGGTATTTGCTTCACAAAATACAAGGAGTTAAACTGGGACACAGTGCTAAAGGGAGTTCTGTCACGTGTGGTGTGTCAGGTTCTGCATGATAATGAACCAACCAGGCTTCAATCCCACATAGCTTGCATCCTTAACCATAGCAATCTGATTCTGAACATTGCCCTGAAAACTCTCCACATAACAAGATGCCTTTACATAGAAGGGTCTGCTGGGTGCACCATGTCAGTCACAAGCCATTTGGAAGCCAATGGCAGATCCACATTGCCCCACCACAGATATTTTATCACACAACTGCACACGACTTTTCTAGGCCCATTTCACATCAGGCTCCAACTTACTGGCATCTCTGTTCTACACCATTTTCATGGTCATGGGAATTTCAAAAATTTCATGGTATTTATCTAGCCATTTTACAAGAATGATGTTGGAGGCACTGTGTGTTTAACTTCATTCAGGAACAATTAAATGGTGAGGAAGCTCATTTCAATGAAAGCTCTGGAGAAATCTCACAGACAAGGCTTCCAAAGAGTGGCCAAAATTTCACAGGAAGCCAGACCTATTGCTGTCTACAATGTGAGGTACATGTGTGTTTTGACTCTCAACTATGGCTGCCATGTCTTTCAGAATATAACCATGGGATATCCTGGATTAGATTCCCAGTGCTCTGTGGAAAGCAAACCTGGGCCTAGATCTCGGTTTCCAAGGGCGACTCTCATGCGTGACCAACTAAAATCCCAACATATTTCATGATAACACTTCTCTAAGTCAGCTCTAGAACTCAGTCTCTAAGGGGAATCACACCAGAGTTCAGCCCAGGTATACCCAGTCATATCTTCCAACTACCACACAAATGACCACAATTAAAACCAAAACACTCCCACATGGTCCTCATTTTCTTCCATATATACACTCTCATACTACGCTCTGTCTGGAGGTTTCCATGAGTGGCGAAGTCCAAGACAGTGTCCAAAATAAGCTTTCTTGCCCTTCATTGCCTAAAGTCATGGTGGCCTGGACACCCTTCCTGTGAACCAGGTGTGATCAAATAGGCCTGCCCCTAATACACCTCTGCTTCTCCAATTTGAGGCCTACTGACTGTCAGGTATAGATATTTTTATGTGAATTGGAGTCATGAGAAAACCCAAGAACCTATGTGCTAGACTCTCCAGGGCTTTGAAGAACTCATTTGACACAAAGGATGCGTATTCTCACTTGATGGAGTTCAGTAGACTTACAAAGGAAGGCAAGAGACTTCATCCACAGGGACTGCACTTTTGGCCATTTTGGGTATGGATTCACACACGGAATGATCCATCAGGTGATGAGAATCTAAGCCACAACCTCACACAGGTCCAAGAGGCTGATTCAGACACATTATCAGGATCAATCACTTGATTTTTTCCTCTGTCTAACTAGCTAGAGAGACCTTCTCTTTTAATTGAATTTTTATCTCTGTCTGACTAGCTCGAGAGACCTTCTCTTTTACTTGAATATTTCTACTATAACTATAATACAACCCAAGAAGATAAAATTATTACTCCATATACTATGAATCAAATTGATGATTTAGATAATTAGTTAAATTCTTGGGCAATAATCATGTGCAAATCTAATGTTTCATTTGATAACCACTTACCATCTAATCCTTTATTGTCTTTTTGGTCATCACATCATGTAATTTTTCCAAAAATGACAAGAAAAACACCTATTATAAATGCTACAAATATATTCACTGATGGGTCAAATAATGATACAGCAGTAATATTTACACCTGATCAAACTTTTACATTTTTAGTACCCAAACAATTAGCTCAAAATGTAGAGCTTAATGCAGTATTACAAGCTTTTGTGATGCTTAAAGCATCTGTAATTAATTTATTTTCCGATAATCAGTATATAGTTAGTGCTATAGTATCACTTGAAGATGGTAGAAGGATTTCCCCTTCCTCTACTATTTTCTCTTTGCTTTCGACTATACAAAGTCTAATCTGGGACAGGAAAGATCCGTTTTTTATAGGATATTTCAGGACACATACAGGATTGCCTGGAGCCCTTAGTTTGGGCAATTATTTAGCAGATAAAACAACACATGACATTCATACATATTTTCTATACACTAGAAGAAGCTACAAATTTTCATAAAAAGTTTCATGTCAATGCTAATACTTACAAAAGTGTTTCAAAGTAACTAAGGAACAAGCTAGACAAATAATAAAACAATGTCAAAATTGTGTGACCTTTTTACCACAAGTTAATCTTGGAGTCAATCCTAGAGGATTGATACCTAACCATATTTGGCAGATGAACGTCAGAAACTTGCCAGAATTTGGAAAATTAAAATATTTGCATGTTACAGTTGATACTTCTTCTGGATTTTTGATGGGCTCCATTCTTGCTGGAGAAAAACTAAAGATGTTATAGCTCATTGCTTACAAAATTTTGCCACTGTGGGCGTTCCAAAAGAGTTAAAAACAGATAATGCCCCTGCTTATACTTCTACTTCTTTTAAACAATTTTGCTCATCATTTGGCATTACTCATATAACAGGAATCCCATACAATCCACAGGGAGAAGGCATAGTTGAAAGAGCACATGAAACTATTAAAACGTACATATTAAAGCAAAAAGAACAAATTGGGAAGGGGTATATATTCCCCAAAGGTAAACTTAAAATAACCCTTTTACTCTAAACTTTTTAAATTTGGGTTCATCAGGGCTTAGTGCTGCAGAAAGGCATATATGTCCAAAAAATGTACATAAGCCCAAGGTACTTTGGAAGGATATTCTAACAGGACAATGGAAAGGTCCTGACCAAGTAATTGTCTGGAGTCCGGCGTCTGTTTTTGTGTTTCCACAGGGAGAACAGCAGCCAATTTGGATTCCAGAGAGATTAACTAAAGAGATTTCTACAGACCAAAAATAAGATGATTTGGCTCAAATCAATAAGAGCTGATATGCAGAACTCCAGTTTGGCTGTTCTTACATCTGTGACAGAACCAGAATGTTTTTTTCAAATCTATTTTATTATTCCCCTTTCTCATATCATGAAGTTTTATTTTGTTTTTTTTAGCTCATACAGAACTAGGTTAATGTTTTGCTGATCAGTTCTATTTTTGGACAATAGAGTTTTTAGACATTGCAATGGAGATTTCACCTGTAAAAAGTCATAAGGCCTTTAATATTATGTCATGTGTTGTATGTATTATATTATGTGTGCACTTGTGTTTTGTGTTATATGTTTGATTTCACATCTTTTCTGTGTTGACTATATTCTTTTCAAGTTGATATACTTTGTCTTCATTATCTGATGTTCTGACTTCTACTTGATCTAGTCTGTTTGTAATATTCTCATTAGCGCTTTTAATCTGATTTACGGTTTCTTGCATTTCTATGATTACAACTTGATTATTTTTTAACACCTCTATCTCCTGATAAAGCTCATTCTTTGCGGATTTAATTTGTGTGGTTAGTTCCTCTTCAAAATATACTTTCAATGGTTGGATTTGCTGTCTCATGTCTTCTCTAATATTCCGTTCCATCTGAATTAGGAATGCCTTGATTTCTTTCCCTGTCCATATTTCTGATTCTTCTAGGTCCTCCTGTATATTTAGATTGTCCTGCATTGTTTGTAACCCCTTTTTCCCTTGTTTTTTCATATTGTTCACGTTGCTTTCCAGCTCTGTTTGACTGCTTTGTAACTGCTTTCTCCTATACATTTGTTTTGGCTTTGTATATCTCTGTTGTCTCTCTTTTGTGGTGGAAGATTATGCCTAAAAATTTTGGGCTTTGTTGTACTTTAAAGCTGATTCATTTAATTCATATAAGCCTTCTAGGTTCTGTATGCATATAATGATTTGCTGTTTGTTCTTAGGACTATATGTTTAGGTTGGGTGCTCTGGTGGTACAATGGTTAGTATGTCTCGGCTACTTTAGAAGATTGCTCCACTGAAGGTGGATACTACCAGGCAATTGGATCAGGGTGTTGGTAGTAGCTAGGTATTTAGGAGTCTTATAGACAGACTCGAGACATTCACCTATTTGCATTTAGACAATTACACACAATGAAAGATGTAATGCTTGGAATGAGAGTTGGGGGGTAGGAGAATGAAGGTGCTCTTAAAAAGAAAAAAAGGATAGAGGGAGAGATAGATTAGAGGGGAATGAAAAGAACAATAAAACTTGAAATGGGATAGAAAGAGAGAAGGAAAAGGGGGGAAGGAACAGGGAGAGAAGTAGGAGAGAAAAAAATATCAACAACAGCAACAACAACAACAAAAAAATTAAAGTCTTAAAGATCCACCTTCTTCTCTTCCAGTAGGCGGAGCTGTGCCTTCCAAGCGGAGTGTCTGCTCTCTACCTGCCGAGAGCTATCCCTGTAGGGCGTCTTCTGGGGGTCTCTCAGACTTGTCAGTCCAGAGCCATTTCACTTCTCCAGCTCTTAACCCCCTTCCTCCTGTCAGCCTGCCAGCCAGGTCCTGTTCCCCAGAAGTGATTCTCCAGAGATCTAGTTACACTTGCAGCCCCACCGAGTGCCCCTTTTAATCCTCAGTGCTGTGGTAAACTGGCGGATAAGACCTTAGGGGTCACCACTGGTGATATGGGGGCCTTGGGTTCTGGGCTCCCCTCTGCTTCCCTACGGACACGACCCCTGAGAAGTCAATGAAGTTTCCTGGCTGCTTGTATCAGTATGGGGAGTCACACACCTGCTAAAGTGGAATTTGCTGGGAAGGAATTTCGCCGGCCGAACTCCGATGATGTCACCTCTCTGCTATGGTGGGCCCCAGGCTTCTTGCCGGATTGACCGAGGGGAGGGGTGGGACTGGTCCGGCCCAGTTCACCTCAGCTCCTGGCACGTGGAGGCTTGGCTAAAGACTTCTTCCTGCCAAGCTGTGTCTCGGCGTCTAGCAGGACCCAGTCACTTTGGCTGCGGGCTGGTGGACGGATCTGCAGCTGTGCCCGCAGTGCGCAGACTGTGGCTGGTGAATCTCGAACTCCGCGTCTAGTGGCAGGGTCCCACTCGTCCGGGTCACACAGACGCTTCAAAAAAATTCTTGTAGCTCCCGGGCAGTCTCCCTTCAGTGGAATTTTGCTAGGAGAATCTCCGTTGGTAGAATCAAAGAGTTATCCTTGCGACTTTATGACCCCATCACTGGGAGTGCATTAAAAGCGCAGCCTCTCTGCCCGCCGCCATGTTGGATCCACCTTTTCTTTTCATTATATTTAATAATTCTCTTCTAGACAATGTAAATTGTTAAGAAAATTGTTTTCTTTTAGTGCCTTTTGGAATGTTACATAATTCTTTCTTTAGGCATTGTTGCCAGAATTTCTATCTTCATCCCAGTGCATGTGAAGTCAAAGATAAAACCAATCTACAGCTTCTGCAATAGCCATCACTGAACTGCTTGCAGAACTTGCCTGGACTATGTATCACTTGTATGCATTGTGAACTCACCTGCCTGCATTGTGAACTATCTGTTGGTGCAGTGACGTGTGGTAGTGTTGGGGTATTTCTCTGATGATGTCATCGGTGGTACAATTTTTTCAAAAAGAGCCATCAATTGCCTTGGTGTATCTTCCTCCCTTCTGCTTGTCATGGTTGTTCAGCTAAAATTAGGGGGCCAACAGAGATGAGGCAAAGAGCCTCACCCGCCCGCTGGTACAAAGACCTCTCCACAGGTGTGGATGTATACTGGACCTGTAGTCAGTGACGGGTAAGATCCAATTACAATGGTACCAATCTAAGACAGGAGGTTGACACCTTGAGGTCAGCTCATTCGATAATGGGTAAGAATCATATGTACTATTGGACAACCTAAGGCAGGCATGGTCCCTAAGCCACATGCTTGTTGTTTAAATAGAGAGGGTTAGATGTTGAGAGCCACAGCCCAAGGGGCCAAAGCAAACTTTCAGACTGCCAGCTGATGGTTGGCTCACAGCGGCCCCAGCAACATCTAGCTGATTGGCTCCTCTGCGGTGATGCCCATTGGGCTGTTTCCCCACCCTTTCAAATTATGGAGCTGCTTTTTGGGGGACTTTTTTGGCTCTGCTCAAACAACCCAGCCAATTGACCTCAAGAGCAGGAGGAGAGGGGAGGTTGAGAGCTTGTGGGAAGCCGGTGGTGGCAGTTGTGCTCTGAGTGTTTTTCCCGAGGAGCTATTTTTTGGCGTGTGTGGTTCTAAAAATAAAGTTAGCTTTTGACAAGTGGCTCCTGAATTGTGCCCAGCCAGACTGTGTCAATCCTAAATTGATGGAGCAAAATAACCAAAACAGAATAGAAATACAAGCAGTTCAGAGGAGGCATGGTGTATAGCTGGACTTACCTTTTGTATGATAAAGGGTAGGTGTTATAAATCAAGTCAATATTAAATTGAAGTAGTTCTCCATGTGTTTTAAAGATAACAAATCCGTGAATTCCTGTCGCCCTTTATCTGTATCCTATTCAGCACATGTATTTTTGTATGCACATATAGAATCCTACCTGGTATCACATGTACACTTTTGTGAGGTGGCTGACTTGGCAGATACAAATTGTCAAAAGAGATCACTCCTCCTGAACGTTGTTGGAACTGAAAATTAAAACTACGGGTGAGCTTCCTAGTTGAACAAGATAATACATAAATCCATGTTCAGTAAAATGAATATTTTTGGATCTGTGAAAGATATATATTTCATAATAAATTTCGATTGGCATATATATCGCTACCTTTTAATGTCTGTGTGTGTGTGTGTGTGTGTGTGTGTGTGTGTGTGTATATATATATATATATATATATATATATATATATATACACTCTCCAGATTTTTCAGAATATAAAATATATGTGTCTTATTATACAATCCCTAAATGCATTCATATTCATGTATGTGGATTTATAATCAAATGTTCACAAAATTATTCTCAGAAATATTCATCCACCTCAAATACATATTGTTTCCTAGTACTGAAATCTAAATTCAGTGAATGGTGCATAGAAGTCCTAATTTTTCTACAGTATCTGACCCACTTTAACATCAATGCAAGTAGATTACTATGGTACATGATGTGTATTATGACATTCATTTTTATTCAACAATGTTACATGACTATTTCTTCAGTTTATGCACATCATAGGATATATATTTCATTCACAAGTTTTCAAATTTATAGGCATTTGTTTCACTTTCTATCACTTCCTGCTTCAGTACACATGTATTCCTCCATGTTTTTTGTCTGGTCTTTTCATGAAACTACTTTTCATTTTAGATTTCAATAATCGCTTTTGAAGCAAACCTCACACACTCTTCATGACAAACCATAACCTTAATATTACCATTAGATCTATAAATGGTTGTAATGAATGTATGTATATCAATATAAGATTTCCTGTATATTTTCAGATATCAATTCAATCCATAATTTAAAGTTGGAACCAGTTATATTATTTATTCACAGTATGGTCAATTCATTCATTTTATCTATATTTGTAGACACAGGGTAGACCTATTTGCACACCCAATACTAATTTATACATCTTCAAAATATTGACCACAGAATTGGTGGAAGAAATACTCATGTCACCTGATCTACATATACACTTTATCACAGTAATATTCTGGACACAAAATGCAAAGTTCACACTTATGATTGTACCAAAACCTAAATGGAAAGTGAGCATGGATTACTAAAAACATCCAAGTCCAGATTGCCTAATGCTCGCAAATGTTAATCCTATTGGTGCTAAATATTTGTTTTTTTCTAAGATTGTATATTCAACATCTACCATGTTGAAAATGCTAATCCTATCAATCAATTTATACTTTGCCTGATTTCTTCATGTCTCTATTGATATCTGCTTCCCTATATATTTTCCCTAGTTAATCATTGTGACTGACTCATCACATGTTCTGACATTTACATTCATTCTCTACGAGAAACCCTATTGCTAAAGAACTTTTGGACCAAATCCTATACTCACTCTTCTTCCTAAACCTACTGACTATCTTTCCAATCCTACCGACTACCCTTTTTAAGTGGATGTTTTCTTCTACATTCAATCATCCAATTTACAAGGTCCTATGCCATTGTTTATCGATTTTTCTGAGACATCTGTGCAGAAGGTATTTCAAAGCTAAGTATCCCAATCAAGGACCCAATGCTCTTCTGGGCTTCAAATCTTACCTAGACTTCTGTATTCATACTTATATTTCACCTGTATATTCTTGTAAATATCACAGGTTCCCAATGCCATTATTCATCATGCAGAATGATTCCTAACCCAAATCGAACCTGTTATTACCCTAACCATACACTGTTCCCTCAATCTAACTTTACAGAAAAGCAGGGACAGAGTTGATCTTACAATCAGGAGTGTAGGGGATCTTCCACCTGCTGAGAACCTCAAAGGTCAATACAGAAATGATCCATGGAGAAGATGTAGGCAGCAATGAAGGACCTGAGGGAGGAAAAGTCAACTTCCATCGCAAACAACCTGGTCAGGGTGAAGGGATGTGTCTGAATCAGCCTCTTTCATCTTAATGTAGAGAAGATGGACCAAACCAAGCCTGTGTGGAGAGCTGTGCCCAGGTGCCTATGGTTGATATACCATTCTAACTTGTGAAAATGTCACAGCAAGTAGGTGCACCCTCCATCTCATGGGACCCTTGGAAGCAACTGTTAGGACAAAGTGGTTGCCAAGGCAGTGACTTCATTCACTTCCTGAAGGAAGTTACCTCACATAACTTCCTTGGTGATGGAACTCTCTAAACTTGGGATTCAGGAAGCCAGGCAACCACAGCCAGTTCCAGTCCCAGTTCCAGTGGTCTCACTTGTTTGGGTAAACCAAGGACAGAGTCAGTCTTTCTTGGTACCTAGTTATGTGAGGATGGCCAAATGCTAGGAAAGCTAAGAAGAGGGGCCTTTCCTGAGAAAGAAGGTAGTGGCTCACCAGTGACTTTTGACAACTTCACAGAGTTGGCCAAGGAGACCAGAACTGAGACAGCACAGTGCATTTCGTGGAAATATAGTATGTCCCACCCATCATAGGACACTCCGGATAGTCACAGACCTACTTTGGGAAAGGTGGTGTCTTTTTGAGTGTGGGTGTGTGTTTGTGGTTTTGTCTCATGTTCTGAGAATATGTAGGAAAGGCGATTTGTTTGGTTTGGAGAGGACTGTATCTAGTATGTCCTCTGACAAGGTGAGTGTTTCTATTACTGTGTATCCCACTCTCTCCGTGGTCTTAGTATTAGAAAAAGAATGCATCATGGATGTGTTCTGTCTAGTAGAAAGCTTCCCAGCATTCATACTGCCAATTTATGAATGGACTGCGACTAGCCTTATCAATGGGCAAAACCTACTATCTTTCTAAGTTCCTGTTTTCTTCCTGAATTCCGGACACTCTCCAGAATAGGCTCAAAGTTTTGTGTCCAAGCTATGTAGCACCTCCAAGCTCTGTCACATGGCCATGTACTGGATATCTGAAGGGAAGTGGAGCATGTCAGAAAACTCAGATATCAGGAAACTCAGATACCAGGAAAGTCTCAGTGGAGAAACCCTGCTTTGGGCCATTTGCTTACCTATTTTTCTGTTGCCCTGAATGTAAGGAAAGTCTTTGGCTCAGGCCACCCCTTTGTGAAGCCTGAAGAAAACAGTATTCAAATGGAAATGAGTGGGCATCACCTGTGGCTCTTCGCTTAATTGCTTTGGAAATGGATGTGTTGAATCAGCCTCTTGGCGCTCGGTGAAGCTGGGGCTTAGATTGTCAGCTCCTGATGGATCTAAAGAAATATCCCATGTGTGCATCCGTAAACAAAATTCAAAAAGATCAGTCATTGTGGATGAAGTCTCTCACCTTCCTCTGTTAGGTTCCTGACCTCCATCAAGTGTGATTATTGACCCTTGAGTAAAATGAGTTTTTCAAAGCCCTGCAGATGTGCTAGTGTTGTCTCATGACTACAAACCACATAAGAATCTATACCTGACAGTCAGTAGGCCTCAAATAGTAGAAGCAGAGCAGTATAAATGGCAGGCCTATTTGATCACTCCTGGTTGACAGGAAGAGTGTGCAGGCCACACTTACTTTAGGCAAATGAGGGGCAAAGAAGCTTATATTGGACACTGTCTTGAGCTGCGCCACTTATGGAAACCTCTAGCCAGAAGTTATGATGAATATCTATATGGAAGAAAATGAGGGCCATGTGGGAGTGTTTTGGTTATAATTGTGGTCATTTTTGTGGCAGTTGGAAGAGATGACTGGGTCCACCAGGGCTTCACTCTTGGGTGATTCCCCTTATAGACTGAGTTCTGGAACTGACCTCAGAGTAGTATTGCCATGAATTGAGTTGGGATTTTAGGAGGCCACGCATGAGATTCACCCTTGGAATCTGAAATCTAGTCCCAGGTTGGTTTTCCACAGAGCACTGTGAATCTCAGCCAGGATATCACATGATTTTATTATGAAAAACATGGAAGCCATATTTGAGAGTCAAAACACACATGGACCTCACATTGTACAGTTCAATGGGCCTGGCTTCATGTGACCTTTTGGCCACTCTTTGGGAAGCCTTTCCTGTGAGTGTTGTCCAGAGATTTCATTGAAATGAACTTCCTCACCATTTAGTGGTTCCTGAATGAATTGAAACCCACAGTGCCTCCAACTTCATCCTTGAAAAATGGCTAGATGAATACCATCAAATTTTTGAAATTCCCATGACCAGGTGGCACTGGAGAAACTTTGGATGTCCTGTTGCTGATCATGAGTATACAATACAGTGCCTTGATTGACTGGGTTTCATGAAAATGTTGAAGAACAGTGATGCCAGTATGTTGGAGCCTCCTGAGTAGTGGGCCTAGAGTAGTGGTGTGCAGGTGTGTGATAAAACATCTGTGGTGGAGTCATGTGGACCTTCCATTGGCTTCCAAATAGCTTGTGACTGACATAGTGTAGCCAGCAGACCCTTATATGTAAATGCATCCTGTTATATGGAGAGTTTTCAGGGCAATGTTCAGAATCAGGTTGCTATGGTCAAGGGGCCAAGCTATGTGGGATAAAGGCCTGGTTGGTGCATTCTCTTGCAGACCCTGACACACCACACGTGACAGAACTCCCTCTAGCACTTTGTCCCAGTTGAAATCTTTGTATTTCACGAAGCAAATACCAAACTCCCAGTACAGCAGCAAGAAACACCACGAAAATTGGAGGATGATCAAATCGTTTCACAGTCCTCACAGGGAGACACATAGCCCCCAGTGGCCACAGTTTACCTACAAAGAGAGAATTCAGCACTGCTGTCTCATGTTCATTGGAAAATAAGAAACAAGATCCTTCACGTCACATAGATGCAGATCCAGCTTTAATTTTGTCTCACCACAAATGAAGATTAAGCTCCTGACAACAACATATATTTCAAGTGCCCAACCTCAGAGGCAGTTTCTCAAGAAGTCTTTTGGCCAGCAAAGCTCCATTTTTGTGGAGGGTTTACCCTGTCCATTACTTTTGTAAACTCCTCTACCACCTCCAAGTTTGTGAACAACTGAGCATATTGCATTCCATATATATATGCACAGATTTTCGAACTCTTCTCTTGTAATTGTGTCTTACTTGGGGCAAAGGTAATATCAAGGCATTGTTCTGGATAAGAGTGGGAAGATTTTTCAAAGCACATAATTACATACACATTGGATACCTTTTCCAATTTTCCATTGGAAATACTGAATCCCTGACACTAACCCTTAGCCTACTAGACTCTGACTACTTATCCTAATATGATGGAGAATAATAATCCAAACAGAATAGAAATACAAGCAGTTCAGAGGAGGCATGGTGTATAGTTGAATTTGCCTTTTGCATTATGTAGTGTAGGAGTTATAAATCTAGTCAACTTTTGTAGAAATTGTTCTCCATGTGTTTTTAAAGTTAACAAATATGTGAATTCCTGTCTCCCTTTCTCTGTAGCCTATTTGCACATGTATTTTTATATGCACATATAGAATCCTACAAGGTACAACACGTACATTCTTGTGAGGTGGTTGACTTGGCAGATACACATTGTGAGAAGAGATCACTTCTCCTAAATGCTGTTGGAAGTTAAAATTCGAACTCTGTGTGAGCTTCCTAGTTTAACAACATTATACATAAATCCATGTTCAGTAAAATGAATATTTTTGAATTTGTGGATGATATATATTTCATGGTGAATTTCAATTGGCATATATATTGCTAATTTTTAATGTCTGTGTGCATGTGTGTGTGTATGTGTGTGTGTGTGTGTGTATATATATATATATATATATATATATATATATATATATATATATACAAACTTTCCAGATTTTTCAAAATATGAAATACATGTGTCTTTTTATACATTTCCTAAATTCATTCATATTCATATATGTGAATTTATAATCAACTTTTCACAAGATTATCGTCAGAAATATTCATCCACCTGAAATATGTATTTGTTTCCTGGTACTGAAAACTATCTTCAGTGAATGGTGCCTACAAATCCTAAAATTAATACAGTAACTGACCCAGGTTAACATCAATGCAAATTGATTCCTATGGGACATGATGTGTATTTTGACGTTCATTTTTATTCAAAACTGGTACATTACTATTTCTTCAGTTTATGCACATAATAGGATATATATTTCATCCACAAGTTCGCTAATTTAGAGCCATTTGTTTCACTTTCAATCACTTCCTGCTTCAGAACACATGTATTTTTTCATGGTTCTTGACTGGTCTTTTCATGAGACTTCTTTCGAAACACATTATTTTTGATTTCCATAATCACTTTTGAAGAAAAACTCACACACCTTTCATGATAAACCATAACCTTAATTTTACTATTAGATGTATAACTAGTTGGAATGAATGTATGTATATCAATATAAGATTTCTTATATATTTTAAGATATGAATCCAATCCATTATTTAAAGTGGACCAGTTATATTATTTATTAACAGTATGGTCTATTCATGCATTAGCTCTATATTCATAGACACAAGGTACACCTCTTTGTACCCCTAATACTAACTTATTAATCTTCAAAATATTGCTCCCAGAAATGAAGGAAAAATTACTCATGTCACCTGATCTACATATACATTTTATCACAGTAATATTCTGCAGACAAAATGCAAGGTTCACACTTATTATTGTACCAAAGCCTAGATTGAAAATGAACATGGATTACTAAACACAGCCATGTCCAGGTTGCCTAATGCTCTCAAATATCAATCCAATTAGTGACTACATATTGGTTTCTTCCTAAGATCATATATTCAAATTCAACCCTGTTGAAAATGTCTAATCCTATCACCCACTTTATATTTTGCCTTATTTCATAATATCTCTATTGATATCTGTTTTCCTACATATTTTCTCCGGTTCACTATTGTGACTGACTCTTCACGTGGGCTAACATTTACATTCACACTCTAAACAAAATCCTATTGATAAAGAATATTTTTTTTCCAAAACCTATACTCATTCTTCTTCCTAAACCTAACAACTATCTTCCTAATCCTACCGACTATCCCTTTTTGACAGAATGTTCTTTTCTACACCCAATCATCAAAGTAAACACTGGGCGAGCTTCGGAGGAAGAGACCACCAAAAGACTATCTCATGCAACAGCAAAGGGTTTATAGGGGGTCAGCATGCAGGGGATCGGAGCTCACTTGAATAGAGCAGAGAGCCCTGAGAAGAGCTTAAGCAGAGCTTATATACTTTCTTTGGGGAGGGCAGGGAGTGAAGTTTATTGATGGGTGAGGGAGAGTGGGCGGTTTGCATTCAACCGGGTGAGGGAGTACATTCTGCAGTTTGGCATTTGGGGACAGGACATTCTGGGAACAAGATTAGCAAACAGTTCTCAAGATTTCAACAGTGTTTTGTTAAGCATACAGAAAAAAAAGTGACAAGTACCTATTTTATTAATCTTTCATTCCCCACTTCTTCTTCTAGCTACTTTTAATCATAAAAGTGATCATTGTGGGGTGTCACATTCTATGTGTGCTAGTGGGGTATTACCATGAGTTTAACTTGTTCAATTTGAGCTTAGAGAAAAGAAATTACACGGTTGAGCAAACAGGGTTTTATAGTTAGCAATAATATGGAGATTATTATCGGACAGGCCAGGGTTGATAAAAAAGTAGTCAAACAGAGGGACTATGTGAACCAAGACTCAAACCACTTTTTTTGGTCCTCTCACTCTCTCATTGACACTCTTCATGGTGTCTTTTTAATTTAATCATATTTTTTTTTACAACTCCATTATGCTCGGAATAAACACAACATTCTTCCCAGGAAGTGACAAATACCTATTTTATTAACCTTTCACTTCCGACTATCCCTTTTTGACTGCATGTTCTCTTCGACATTCAATCATCCAAGGTACAAGGTCCTATGCCATTGTATATTGATTAATCTGACAAATCTGTGCAGAACCTAATTCAAATCTAAGTATTCCAATCAAGGGCAAAATGCTCTTTTGGGCTTCAAATCTTACCTAGACTTCTGTTTTCATACATATATTTCACCTATATATTCTCATACATATCGCAGGTTCCCAATACCATTATTCATCCAGCAGAATTATTCCTAACCCAAATCACACATGTTATTAACCCTAACCATACACTGTTCCCTCAATCTAACATTACAGAACAGCAGGGACAGAGTTGGTCTTACAATACAGGAATGTAGTGGATCTTCCACCTGCTGAAAACCTCAAAGGTCCATGCAGAAATGATCCCTGGAGAACATGTAGGCAACTATGAAGAACGTGAGAGAGCAAAAGTCATCTTCCATGGAAAACAACCTGGTAAGGATGAAGGGTTGTGTCTCATTCACCCTCTCTCCTTAATGTAGAAAAGATGGACCAACAAAGGCCTTTGTGGAGAGCTGTTCCCGGGTTCCTATGGTTGAGATACCAATCTAACTTGTGAAAGTGTCAGAGGAAGTATGGAAGCAACTGTTCGGAAAAAGTGGTTGCTAAGGCAGTGACGTCATTCAGTTTCTGAAGGAAGTGACCTCACCTCACTTCCTTGGTGATGGAACTCTCTGAACTTGGGATCCAGGAAGCCAGGCATCCAGAACCAGTCCCAGTCCCAGTACAGTGGGATCACTTGTTTGGATTTACCAAGGACAGAGTAAGTCTTTTTTGGTACCTACTGATATGAGGATGGCCAAATGCCAGGAAATTTTGAAGACTGGCCTTTCCAGAGAAAGCAAGAAGTGGCTCACCGCGGGCCCCTGATATTTCACAGAGTTGGCCATGGAGACCAGATCTGAGACAGGACAGGCCATTTCTGGGGAACATAGTATGGCCCACCAGTCAGAGGACACTCTGGATAGTCACAGACTTACTTTGGGGAAGGAGGTGCCTTTTTCAGTGTGGGTGTGAGTTTGTGGTTTTGTCTTATGTTCTGAGAATAGGTAGGAAAGGCGGCTTGCTTGGTTTGGAGTGGAATGTTTCTAGAAAGTCTTTTGACAAGGCGAGTGTTTCTATGTCTGTGTATCCCACTGTGTCCGTGGTTGTAGACATTAGAAAAGAGAATGCATCAATGGATGTGTCCTGTCTAGTAGAAAGCTTCCCAGCATTCATCCTACCCATTTTAGGAATGGACTGCAGGTTGCCTTATCGATGGACAACATGTACTGTCTTCCTAAGTTCCTGTTTTCTTCCTGAATTCTGGCCACTCTCCACAATAGGCTCATGGTTTTGTGTCCAAAATATGTACCACCTCCAAACTCTGTGACGTGGCCATGTAATCCATAGCTGAAGGGAATGGCAAGCATCTCAGAAAACTCAGATATCAGTTTGACCAGGAAAGTCTCAGTAGAGAAACCCTGCTTTGGGCCTTTTGCTTACCTATTGTTCTGTTGCCCTGAATGTCAGGAAGGTCTTTGCCTCAGGCCACCCTTTGTGAAGCCTGAAGAAAACAGTTTTAAAATGGAAAGGAATGGGCATCACCAGTGGCTCTTTGCTTAATTACTTTGGAAAGGGATGTGTCTGAATCAGCCTCTTGGCCCTGTGTGAGGCTGTGGCTTAGATTATCAGCATCGGATGGATCTAAAGAAAGAACCAATGTGTGCATCCAAAACCAAAATGGCAAAAAATCAGTCATTGTGGGTGAAGTCTCTTGCCTTCCTGTGTTTGGTTCTTGACCTCCATCAAGGGAGTATTGGGATTTTTTGTGTCAAATGAGTTCTTCCAATCCCTGCAAAGGTGCTTGGGTTTAATAATGACTCCAAATCACATACTATACCTGATAGTCAGTAGGCCTCAAATTGGAGAAGTAGAGCAGTATTAATGGCAGAACTATGTGATCAATCCTGGTTCACAGGAAGGGTGTCCAGGCCACCCTGAATTTAGGTAAATGAGGAGAAGGGAGCTTATTATGGACACTCTATTGGGCTGTGCCATTTAAGGAAACCTCCAGCCAGAGATTATGATGAGTGACTATATGGAAGTAGATGAGGGCCATGTGGGATTTTTTTGATTTTAATTGTGGTAACTTGTGTGGCTTTTGGAAGAGATGACTGTGTTCACCTGGGCTTTAACACTGGCGTGATTCTCCTAGAAGACTGAGTTCTGTAACTGACTTCAGAGTAGTAATTGCTTTGGAAATGGATATGTTTTAATCAGCCTCTTGGCCCTGTTTGAGGCTGTGGCTTAGATTATCAGCACCAGATGGATCTAAAGAAAGATCCCATGTGTGCATCCAAAACCAAAATGGCCAAAAGAGCAGTAATTGTCTATGAACTCTCTCGCCTTCCTCTGTAAGGTTCTGAAAGAATAAAAGAAATTGAAATTGAAATGTAAAGAACCAGGTTTTGTAAAGTTTCCAAGCTGCACTCAGCACCTGAAATTTCTGTGGCAGTTAAGACAATTCCCGGATTTGCACATTAGATGTGTGTTGAAATCTTCCCTGAGGACCTAGTTACTTAACAGCCCCTTCCCAGAAACCATGCAGCTCACCACGTATACATCACAGTGCATCCACCAATCAATTTAAATGTATACCCCTTCTTACGGCTGACCAATCACCCCCTGCCCAACCTGTTCCCGCCAATGAATGTGCTAATCATGTTTTAGAGTTGTTATTTGATTTTCCCGCGGTATATGATGATTTGCTAAAGAGGCTATGATGTATGTAAAGTCCCTGCCCTCTCTAAAGAATGTATATAAACTCCACTCAAGTGGTTCTCGGGGCTCTTTGTTCTTTGTTCCTCTGAAGTGAGCCCTGAGCTCCATCACGCTATACCCCCAATAAACCCTTTGGTGTTGCATGAGAAAGCCTGTTGGTGGTCTTTTCCTCCGATGTTCGCCCCACCTTTTCATCTGGAGGTCCCAGGTGAGATATCCGGAGCAGTGGATGAAAGACCCCAAGGGACTCCTCTCGGGGTAAGAAAGGCGCCTCTTTCTGGTTTCGGGTTTCAGGTTAGGGCTTGGCAAAGTGGCTGTCGGTGAAGAGCATTAGCTCTCTCTGACAGTGGGTGGCAGACGTGTCACAGAGCTACTGGCCACGTCCCTGGGGGACACTCCAGAGGACGAGGGAAATCAAGGAATATTAGTTTCCTCAACTCGGTTATATTTTGCTTCAGGATTCGGTTTGCCAGCCCATCAGGTTTTGCTGGCTACACAGTTTTGTTCATTGTCCCGAACTCATGTTGAGTTTACTGTCTGTCTTTATTGTCTAACCCATCAGGTTTTGCCAGTTACTGAGTTCTAATATTTGTCTTGGACCCATGTTAAACTTTTACTGTTTGTCTTTGTTTGTGTTGCGTTTGTGTCTTCACTGTCTCTTTTTGAGTAACTCCCATTATGGGACAAAGCACTTTCACGCTTCTGTCCCTGACCCTTGATCATTGGACTGATGTCCGCTCAAGGGCCAAGAATCATTATTTTTCAGTTAAATGTCAGACCTGGCAGACTCTCTGTGCTTCAGAATTGCCCATCCTCAAAGTCGGGTGGCCCCCAGAAGGATCCTTCTACTTCAATCTAATCCAAAAAGTCAGAGATATTGTCTTTCAGCCGGGACCACGTGGCCACCCAGATCAACAGCCATATACCCCTTCCCCAGGACGCTATCATTCAAACCTTCCGTTCCCTCCCCATCTTCCCCCCATTCTTCCTGAGTCACAAGACTGGACAATCCTCCCCCTCCTTATTCTCTGCCCTCGCTCCCCAACCCCCAACACATTCCAGATGATTCTCCCGCCACTGACTCAGCCTCTCCGCCACTAGAGGCAATTGGGCCAGACCCAAGCCCTCCAAGGGACTTCTCCGCAGCAGCAGCAGCAGCCCCTCCTTTTCTGGTGGAAGCTGGGCCACCTAAAGAAACCCGCCAGCTACGGAAAATAGAAAACTCAGAAGCCACTGTGATGCTCCCTCTTCATCCTTATGGGCCCATGAACCGACCAAACTGGGATCCCAACACCTTTGAAGGTTGGTAGCATCTTTCCACTTATCACAGGGCTCTAATGGTGGGGCTCCGAGTGGCCGCCAGAGGGCCGACTAATTTGGCCATGGTAAGAGAGATAATCCAAGGTCCTAATGAGTCTCCCTCTATGATTCTGGAGAGAATTATGGAAGCATATAGGAAATATACTTCTTTTGATCCTCAGGCAGAGAACGAAAAAACATGTGTTGCAATGGCCTTTATCCAGTTTTGATTCTGACTCCTTAATGTGTTCGACTACATGATTGGTTGCCTTAGGTGGCGTAATCAGGGTGCGGCCAACAGTCATCCACCCTGTGGGTCTTGCTGAGGTTGTCCGAGCATAGAGAGCAAACTCAACATAGCCCCAACGTTTGGCCTTGGGGTCAGGTATATCTGAAGTATACGATCCATTGTTATCGGATGAAGAGCCTTTATGCCACTTTAGGTAACTAGAAGTCAACCCTTCAGAGTAGCCAAGTGAGTGGTAAGAACAGCTACCACGTTCATCATGGAACCTGCATGACCAATAGGGACACCCATTATATATCTCAGGCCACCAATGACAATAGTCTTTGGTTTGATTAAAAAGGAAGCAAATGAAAGGCCAGTTCCAGCTACCAGGGACGAAGGTCCTTGAAGGTGACAATTTTAGGGAAATAGAGGTGCAGTTGTGGATGAAGCAAGTAGTTGCATCCACTGCGCGGACCTTCTGCATGCCATGTTCTGAGTATCGTTCCCGAAGAGTGAATAAATACATGGTAGGTTAGGAAGGTAAAGACAAGTCCCAACAGAGCACAGAAAAAAAGCAGAGCACAAAAAACAAGCAGTTAGAGAAGACTAGGGTGTTGGGAGAGCTCATTGTGCCTTCTTTAAGAGGAATTGGGCTGCAGGGAACACCATGTGAGCCGCAACTTAAATGGGTGAGATGGGTGTGGAAAGCAGGATTAAAGGGGAGCTTCAGGAGGTGATTCTTGGAGTTCCTCTGGCATGGTCCTGTCGTCAGCAGGTGGGGCCTCCTGGTGATATGGCTTCAACCTAGAAATGGGAATCCAGGGAGTGAGACGGTTGTCTGGTAAGGAGAGTTTGGCGGCGGTGAGGGTACAGAGAATGAAAGGATAGGGGCTTTCCCATTTTGGTGCAAGAGTCCCTTTCTCCTCTGGGGTATTATAATAGACTAGACTCCCAGGTGTTAAGGGAGGAGTGTTTGGAGTGGAGACTGGGTCCGGAAGAAGCCAGTTCTGACATTTCCAGTGTTCAGAGCGGAGATGAAACAAGAGAGGCAAAGACAAATCTCGGGTGAGAGGTCCTGGTGAAGTGACCAACCCAGAGGGTATAAGAGGTCTTCCATACATTATCTCAAAGGGAGACAGTAAAGATGGTTTCTTAGGGAGAGCTCTGATTCGAAGCAAAGCAAAGGGAAGGATTTTGACCCAGTCTAAGTTTAATTCCATTGTCAATTTGGTAAGGACTTCCTTCAGAGTATGATTTACCCTTTCCACTTTCCCTGAAGCCTGGGGGTAATATGGACAGTGGAAATGCCACTTGAAGGAGAGGGCTTGAGAGACCTTTTGTGTGATCTTAGAAATAATCTCAGGGCCATTGTCATATTGTAGGGAAGTGGGCATACAAAACCTAGGGATGATGTCTGTCAGTTAGATTGAAGCTACAGTGGAAGCCTTTTTATTGGAAGTGGGAAATGCCTCAACCCAAACAGAGAAAGTGTCCACAAAGACAAGGAGGTATTTAGTGTGCCATACTGTGGGCATGTTGGTGAAGTCTACTTGCCAGTCAGCAATGGGAATGTGTCCCTGGGCTTGGTGGAAAGGGAAAGGTTTGGGCCTTAAAGGAATATGAGGTTTGGTCCGCTGACAGATCTGACAATTAGAGGCTATATTCTCTATCATGGCTATGTCAGAAGGGTTGAGGGAGAAGAAGCTCTGTAAAAAAAGGGTCAAAGACTGAGAATTGGAATGGTGTAGAGTATGAAGGAACTTGAAAAGATCCTTGTTCTTACTGGAAGAAGTAGGGGCTTCAGATGAGCTGTCTAAAGTGGCCTTAATATGTACCCCATAGGGGCCATAATTGGAAGTGGTAGCACGCATTCGTGGCGCCTGGTCAGCTTTGGCATTGCCCTCAGTGATAAGAGAGCCATCCTTCTGATGGGACCTACAATGGACAACTCCCAACTGGGTGGGTAAGTGGGAGGCCTCCATCAGATTGGTTATAAGAGCCGAATTAGTGATCGCATTACCTTTGGTGGTAAGTAGGCGTCGCTCCCTTCATATTGAAGCATGGGATAATAAGATCTGGAAGACATATTTTGAATCAGTATAGAGGGTGAGGGATTTGCCTTGTGCTAGAAGGCAGGCACGAGTGGCTGCTATAAGTTCAATCTGCTGGTTGGTAGTTCCTGAAGGCAAAGCTTTGGCGTCTATAATCTCAGTGGCTGAAACTACAGCATATCCAGAGTAATGAGTGCCGTTCTGCCTAAAGGAACTGCTGTCAGTAAACCAGATAAGGTCAGGCTTGGTGAGTGGTTCCTCAGAAATGGAAGAATGACAGGGGAGGAAATCTTCTAAGGTTTCCAAGCAATTATGAGTTGGTGTGTTAGACGTGGGAGTCATTGGGAGCAGTGAGGGAAGGATCAGTGCAGAGCAGGGGAGGAAAGTAATATTAGGGTTTTCCAGAAAGGAAGTGAGGAGCGACAGAACCCTGGATGGAGGAAGGGTTTGAAGGCCCTTATAAGCTGAAAGATCTTTCAAGTGATGTGGGGAGTGGATAGTTCAAGGTGCCCCAAAACTCAGCTTAGAGGCTTCTTTGTGTAAAATTTGGCCAGCAACCAGAGCTCTTAAGCAAGGGGCTCACCCACGGATGGTAGAGTCTAGTTTCTTGGAAAATATGCCACAGGTGCAAATGTAGGCCCATAGTTTCGACCTAAGACCCTAAGTGCTTGCCCCCCTTTTTCATGGACATATAGATGAAATGGTCTTGAAAGATCAGGAAGGTGAAGGGCAGGTGCCTTTAAGAGGAGTTGCTGAAACCTGCGGAAGTGGTAGATGGGGGAGGAGACAAGAGATTCACTAGGGGGTCCATTTGCTTGGTCATACAGGGGTTTGGATAGAAGAGAATAATTTGGGATCCAGGCCCTAAAATAACCTGCTAATCCTAGGAATGATAGTATTTTGGCTTTCATATGGGGCACTGGAAGATCAGAGAGGAGTTGCCTCCTATCCAGTGTTATTTCCTTTTTCCCGGGTCTAAGGCAAAAACCAAGAGAGGTGACAGAAGAATGGGAAACCTGGGCCTTGTGGGGAGACTCCCTATATCCCTTGTCTGCTAGGAAATTAAGAAGCTGAGCGGTGTGGGATTGAGAGTGTTCCCAGAGGGACTACATAGAAGAAGGTCATTGACATATGGAAGGAGAATAGTGTCAGGACAGGTCGGGTGAAAGGATGTGAGGTCCTGGGCAAGAACTTGGCCAAAGAGATGGGGGCTATCCCTGAATCCCTGTGGGAGGACAGTCCAGGAAAGCTGATGAGAATGGTGGATGTGAGAGTCAGTCCATGTAAAAGCAAAGATATTCTGAGATTCTGAGAACAAGCGAATAGAAAAGAATGCATCTTTTAAACCTAGGACCGAGAAGTGGGTAGTAGTGGCAGGGATCTGAGAGAGGAGGGTGTAAGGGTTGGGCACTAGTGGGTGGATGGGGACCACAGAGGAGTTGACAAGGAGAAGGTCTTGAACCAGCCTGTAGGACACTTTAGGTTTCTTAAGTGCCAGAATGGGGGTGTTGAAAGGAGAGTGTGTAGGCCTAAGATACCCCTTTCGTAATAAATCCTGGATGATGGGTTCTAATTCGAGGAGGGCTGTGGTTGTGAGTGGATATTGTGATTGACTAATATATCTTGAAGGGTCCTGTAAGACAATATGAATAGGACTGCATTTAGCCATAAGGGGTGTAGTTGTGTCCCAAACCTCAGGCTTAACTGGTTTAGAGAGTCATGGGAGAGTGCATTAAGGAGGTGTATCTGCCCCTAGGAACATCATGAGGAAATGAGAGGTAGGAGAGGTGTGGGGTGATATGTGAATGCTGACTTTTAATAGTGAGAGTATGTCCCTTCCCAGAAGGGGAATGGGGCAATGGCTCATAACGAGAAAGAAGTGAGTGAAGGACAAAAGGGATCCCTGCATATAACATGATGGGGGGGTTTGAGGGAAAATCTGTTTACCTCCTACCCTTACAATAGGAGTTTTTGAGGGTGTGGTAGAACCCCATACTCCCTTAAGACCGAAAAAGTGGCACCAGTATCCAAGAGGAAGGTAATGAAGCATCCATCCACCAGGAAGGTAAACCTAGGCTCTTGATTCTTGATGGTAATAGTCTGGAGGGAAAGCCCAGGGATCCGTCAATCCTCCGCTGCTAAGCCCAAGAAAGGCTGTGGTTGCCTGGCGGCTGACCAACCTCCCTTTCGGGTTGTTGGGCAGTCTGCCCCCCAGTGTCCCCTTTGATGGCATTTTGGGCAGGGGTTGTAGGGTGTCCTCAGTGAAGGACAATCCCTGGCCCAATGTCCCTCCTTACCACATTTGAAGCAAGCTCCCGGGGGCGTCATATTGGGATGGCGTGGTGATGGCCTTCTCTGAATGACCTGGGCCAACATTTGGAACTTGGCATTTTCAGCCCTCTGCCTACGGCATTCACTTTCATCCTCTCTATCATAAAAAACCTTGAAAGCGACAGCGAGGATTTTAGTCTAAGGAGTAGCAGGGCCCTGTTCAAGCTTTTTAAGCTTGGCTTTAATGTCAGGGTAGCTTTGGGCCAGAACATATTTCATTAAGACATGACGGCCATCAGGGGTTTCTGGGTTGAGGTTTGTGTACTGTTAAAGGGCCTTGGTTAGTCTATCCAGGAATTCTGAAGGTGTTTCCTCCTTCCTTTGAATGACCTCCTGCACCTTTTTAAAGTTAACAGCCTTGCGGATGGCCTTTTTCAGGCCCGCCAAGAGGCAGGATGTAAAAAGGTCACTTGACTGTAAGCCTTCAGGGGTGTTGTAATCCCATAGGGGATCCTGCTCTGGGACAGCATGAGGGCCTGTGGGGTGGTTAGGATTGGTCCTATGATTTTCATCAGCATGGGCTTGGGCTAGCTCCCAGACCCATTGACTTTCCTCAGGGAGAAGTGTATTGGCCAAGAGCATGTAGATGTCATGATGAGTGAGACTATATGCTTGCAGGACCCATTGAAACTCCCGAATGTAAGTGGTGGGGTCAGTGGTGAATGAGCCTAACTTCCTCTCTAGCTGAGTAATGTCCGACATGGAGAAGGGCACTTGGACTCTGATGACACCCTCGGGACCAGCTACCTCACAAAGGGGTGCGATTGTCTTGGGGGTGGGAAGGAGTCCCTTAGACCTGGTAACAGGAGGACTGAAAGAGGCAGGAGGCGGACAGGAAGGAGAGGGAGGGGCAGGGAGTGTCTCTTTGGAAGAGGAGGAGGTGGAGCAGGCAGAAGAGGGCGGAGGGGAGGAGGATGAAATGGAAGGCTGAGGATCCCTGGAATCAGGCAGAGGAAGAGGAGGGTATAGTGGGAGAGAAGGGGCAGATAGGACTGGGGGATAAGGTGGGGGTTCATCTGCTGGGTTGAATGAGGAAGAATCTGTGAAGTCAGGAGTAGACGTAGGGGAAGAGAAGGGTTTGCAAACAAGGAGGACCTGAGAGGGAGGGCAGGAGGAGCAGCGACAGGGTGCTGTGTGAGAAGGCTAAAACCTTAAATGCAGGGAATCTCACTCCACTTTTTCAGATGCTGGCAGTAGTTAAAAAGGTCGCAGATGAAGTTTGGATGTAAGGAGCCTTCTGGAGGCCAATGATTGCCATTATCCAGTGGATATGTAGGCCAATCTTGGGTACAGAATTTGATTAGAAGTTTGGGCTTGATGTCTGGTGTGAGGGAGAGTGTGGCCAGATTTTTTAGTAGACATTTGAGAGGTGAGGCTTCAGGTACAGATGAAGAGGTGCCCATAGTCACAGGGAGAGAAGGAAGACAGACAGACAGAGAGAGAGAGAGAGAGAGAGAGAGAGAGAGAGAGAGAGAGAGAGAATAAGAGTAAGCGAGAGAGACAAAGAGAAAACCCGGGCTGGAACGGCTTTCAGGAAGCTCAGGGCGAACGGGGGTCAGGTGGGCGTCCCCAAAATGACCAGCCGTCATGAGGAAATACAGAGGGCACTACCTGGGCGTCACCAGTGAAGTGCGATCTGTGAGACCCAATGGGTTCGGAGCCACGGGCAACCTGACGTCAGGAAAGTTTTTGAACGCAGCGGAAAAAGTCAGTAATGAAAACAGAACTCCGGTTCCGGCAGAATGTAGTTCCAGGACGGGAGTTCAGTTTTCCCCGAGCAGAGAGGCAGCTTCAGCCAGACACAGCAGCCCCGCAGCAAACAGCAACTCTAGCCAGCAGCGGCAGCGGCAGCAGAGGAGAAAAAACCACAGAGCCTCTTGTGTAAACTCAGAAGCCTCACGCCCCAAAGGAAAACGGATCACCAGAGGGTCCACTGCGACCAGTAAAGGTCTTAGTGGCAGGAATTTCCTGCCCCCTACAGGGCATCGAGAGTGTGCCGGAAGATCAAGGTCACAAAACCAGTGGTAGCCCGAAGGGAGTTGCAGAGCCAGGGTCAGGGGAGGCTTACATATATCAGATCTGTGGTGGGTGCAGGAAGCTGGCTGTCTCCGGGGGAGCAGGGGACGGGGCTCTTGTTAGAAAGAGCTCACCCATATCCTCACATGGGGCACCAGAATGAAAGAACTTCCCACGCAAAGGCACTTCGCTGGGAGAATTCCAATTTTATTGCAAAAAGCTGTGTGCTTATATAGAACTAAGGGGAAGATGGAAGGGCTTAGATAAATGGCAGGCAAACCGTTTATTGGTTAGTTCTTTCAGATATCAGCTCTGGAGCCCAGGAATTAGTTCTTATTGGGGCTAAGGTTCCCCACCAGGGAGATTTCAAATTGGCGCCAGCGGGAGAGTTCACACTGGTGGGAACATTTGGCACCACTGTAGAAAAAAGAAGGTAGGAAGAAGAAGTCCTTAGGCACCATGTTGGGGTTTTTCTCTGCGGTATGGCTGCCGTTTATACTTTTCCCAACAATGAGTATACCAGACAGTGCCTTGATTGACTGGTTTTCATGAAAATGGTGTTTAACAGAGATGCCAGAAAGTTGGATCCTGCTGAGTAGTGGGCCTAGAGCAATGGTGGGCAGGTGTGTGATAAAACATCTGTGGTGGGGCCATGTAGATCTTTCATTGGATTCCAAATGGCTTGTGACTGACATGGTGAAGCCAGCAGACCCTTATATGTAAAGGCACCTTGTTACATAGAGAGGTTTCAGGACATTGTTCAGAATCAGGTTGCTATGGTCAAGGGGGCAAGCTATGTGGGATAGAGGCCTGGTTCTTGTATTCTCCTGCAGACCCTGACCCACCACACGTGACAGAAATCCCTCCTGCACTGTGTCCCCGTTGAATTCCTTGTATTTCATGAAGCAAATACCAAACTCCCAGTGCAGCAGCAAGAAACACCATGAAAATAGAGGATGACTATATGGATTCAACGTCCACACAGGGAGACATTCAGCCCCCAGGGGCCACAGTTTACCTACAATGGAAAATTCAGCACTGCTATCTCATGTTCATTGGAAAATAAGAAACCATATCCTCCAGGTCACATTGATGCAGACCCAGCTTTTATGGTCTCACTAGAAAGGAAGCTAAAGCTCCTGACAACAACATATATTTCAAGTGCCCAACCTCACAGGCAGTTTCTCAAGAAGTCTCTAGGCCAGCAGACCTTCAAGTTTTTGGAGGGTTTACCCTGTCCCTTACTTTTGGAAACTCCTCTACCACTTCCAAGGTTGTGAACTTCTGATCATATTCCATTCTAGATATGTATTCACGGATTTTCTAACTTTTCTCCTCTGATTGTGTCATACTTGGGCCGTAGGTGTTGTCAAGGCATTGTTCTGGATGAGAGTGGGAAGATTTTGGTGTAGCACATATTTACATACACATTGGATTCATTTTTCAATTTTCCATTCAAAATACTGAATCCCTGACACTAACACATACCCTACTAGACTCTGACTACTAATCCTAATATGATGGAGAAAAATAACCCAAACAGAATAGAAATACAAGCGGTTGAGAGGAGGCATGGCGTATAGTTGGTCTTGCCTTTTGCATGATATAGGGTAAGAGTTATAAATCTTGTTAATTTTTTGTTGAAATGGTTCTCCATGTGTTTTTAAAGTTAACACATATGTGAATTTCTGTCTCCCTTTTTCTGTAGCCAATTCAGCACATGTATTTTTATATGCACATATAAAATCCTACCTGGTATCACACGTACATTTTTGTGAGGTGGCTAACTTGGGAGATACAAAGTATGAGAAGAGATGACTCCTCCTAAATGTTTTTGGAACTGAAAACTCAAACTATGAGTGAGCTTCTTAGTTGAAAAACATTATACATAAATCCATGTTCAGTAAAATTAATATTTTTGGATCTGTGAATGATATATATTTCATGATGAATTTTGATTGGCATATATATTGCTACTTTCTAATGTATCTGTGTGATATATATATTTTCAAAATATGAAATATATGTGTCTTATTATACACTCCCTAAATAATTCACTCATGTTCATGTATGTGCTTTTATAATCAACTTTTCATAAGATTGTTTTTAGAAATATTCATCCACCTGAAATACATATTTATTTCCTAGTACTGAAAACTCACTTCAGTGAATGGTGCAAACAAAGCCTTATATTTCTACAGTAACTGACCCAATTTAACATCAATGAAAGTAGATTTCTATGGGACATGATGTGTATTTTGATGTTCATTTTAATTCAACACTGGTACATTACTATTTCTTCAGTTTTTATACATCGTAGAATATACATTTCATCCACAAGTTCACAAATTGAAAGACATTTGTAACACATTCAATCACTTCCTGCTTCAGAACACATGTATTCCTCCTTGTTTTTGACTGGTTATTTCATGAGACTTCTTTCCAAACACATTATTTTCGATTTCCATAATCAATTTTGAAGCAAAACTCACACACATTTTATGATAAACTAAAACCCTAATATTACCATTAGATATATAACTGGTTGGAATGAATGTATGTATATCAATATAAGATTTCCTGTGTATTTTGGGATATCAATTTATTCCAATTTCTAAATTTGGAAACAGTTATATTATTTATTCACAGTATGGTCTATTCATGCATTCTCTCTATATTCATACACACATGGTACACCTATTTGTGCCCCCAATACTAATTTATATCTCTTCAAAATATTGCTCTCAGAAATGGTGCAACAAATACTCATGTCACCTGATCTACATATACATTTTATCACAGTAATATTCTGGCCACAAAATGCAAAGTCACACTTACGACTGTACCAAAGCCTAAATGGAATATGAGTATGGATTATGAAAATCACCCATGTCCAGGTTGCCTAATGCTCTCAAATGTCAATCCTATTGGTGACTACATATTTGTTTCTTCCTAAGATTATTTATTCAAACTCAAGCCTGTCGAAAATGTCTAATCCTATCAATCACTTTATCATTTGCTGATTTTCTAATGTCTCTATTGATATCTGCTTTCCTACATATTTTCCCCAGTTCATCATTGTGACTGACTCTTCACATGTGCTGACATTTACATTTTCTCTCTACCCAAAACCCTATTGCTAAAGAACTTTTTGTCCAAATCATATACTCACTCTTTTTCCTAATCCTACCAACTATCTTCCTAATCCTACCAACTATCCTTTTTTGACTGGATGTTCTCTTTGACATTCAATCATCCAAGGTACAAGGTCCTATGCCATTGTGTATAGATTTATCTGAGACACATGTGCAGAACATAATTCAAACCTAAGTATCCCAATCAAGGATCCAAAGCCCTTCTGGGCTTCAAATCTTACCTAGATTTCGGTTTTCATAAATATATTTCCCCTCTATATATTCTAATAAATATTGCAGGTTCCCAATAACATTATTCATCCAGCAGAATGATTCCTAAGCCAAATCAAACATGTTATTAACCCTAACCATACTCTGTTCCCTCAATCTAACTTTACAGAAAAGCAGGGACAGAGTTGGTCTTACAATACAGGAATGTAAGAAATCTTCCACCTGCTGAGAAATGAAAAGGTCCATGCAGAAATGAACCCTGGGGAAGCTATAGGAAGCTATGAAGGACCTGAGAGAGCAAAAGTCATCTTCCACGACAAACAACCTGGTCAGGATGAAGGGGTGTGTCTGAAGCAGTCTCTCTTTTCTTAATGTAGAGAAGATGGACAATACCAGGCCTGTGTGGAGAGCTGTTCCCGGGTGCCTATGTTTGATATACCATTCAAACTTGTGAAAGTGTCACAGGAAGTAGGGGCAGCCTCCATCAATTGGGACACTTGGAAGCAACTATTAGGACAAAGTGGTTGCCAAGGCAGTGACCTCATTCAGTTCCTGAAGGAAGTGACCTACATCACTTTCTTGGTGATGGAACTCTCTGAACTAGGGATCCAGGAAGACAGGCACCCAGAGGCAGTCCCAGTCCCAGTCCCAGTGGCCTCACATATTTGGATTTACCAAAGACAGAATCAGTCTTTCTTGGTAACTACTGATGTGAGGATGGCCAAATGCCAGGAAGGTCTGAAGAGGGGACTTTCCTGAGTAAGCAGGTAGTGTCTCACCACTGGCACCTTACAACTTCACAGTGTTGGCCAAGGAGTCCACATCTGACATAGGACAGTCCATTTTGGAGTAACATACTATGGCCCATCAGTCAGAGGACACTCCGGATAGTCATAGACCTACTTGGGGGAAGGAGGTGACTTTTTGGGTGTGGGTGTGAGTTTGTGGTTTTGTCTCATGATCTGAGAATAGGTAGGAAAGTCGGTTTGTTAGGATTGGAGTGGACTGTTTCTAGTAAGTCTTTTGACAATGCGAGTGTTTTTATGTCTGTTTATCCCACTGTGTCCGTGGTTGTAGACATTAGAAAAGAGAATGCATCAATGGATGTGTCCTGAATAGAAGAAAGCTTCACAACATTCATCCTGCCCAATTTATGAATGGATTTTCTCTTGCCTAATGGATGGGCAACAACCACTGTCTTCCTAAATTCCTGTTTTCTTCTTGAATTCTGGCCACTCTCCAGAATAGGCTCATGGTTTTGTTTCCAAGACATGAACCACCTCCAAGCTCTGTGACATGGCTATGTACTGGATAGCTGAAGGGAATGGGATCATCTCAGAAAACTCAGATATCATTTTAGAAACCCTGCCTTGGGCCATTTGCTTACCTATTGTTCTGTTGCCCTGAATGTCAGAAAGGTCTTTGCCTCAGGCCACCCCTTTTTGAAGCCTGAAGAAAACGGTTTTCAATGGAAATTAATGGGCATCACCTGTAGATCTTTGCTTAATTGCTTTGGAAAGGGATGTGTCTGCATCAGACTCTTGGCCATGTTTGAGGTTGTTGAATAGATTTTCAGCACCTGATGGATCTAACGAACAATTACATGTGTGCTTCCAAAACCAAAATGGCCAAAAAAGCAGTCATTGTGGACGAAGTCTCTCGCCTTCCTCTGTAAGATTACTGATCTCCATCAAGTGAAAATAGGGATCCTTTTTGTCAAATGAGTTCTTCAAACCCTGCAGAGGATAGCCCATAGGTGCTTGGGTTTTCTCATGATTCCAATTCACATAAAGAATCTATACCTGAGAGTCAGTAGGCCTCAAATTGGAGAATCAGAGCAGTATTTACGGCAGGCTCATTTGATAACTCCTGGTTCTCAGAAAGGGTGTCCTGGCAACCCTGACTTTAGGCAAATGACGGGCAAGGGAGGTTATTTTGTACACTGTATTGGGCTGAGCCCCTCATGGAAACCTCCAGCCACAGGTTATGATGAGTGTCTATATGGAAGAAGATGAGGGCCTTGTGGGAGTGCTTTGGTTTTAATTGTGGTCATTTGTTTGGTGGTTGGAAGTGATGACTGGGTCTATCTGGGCTTGAACTCTGGTGTGATTCCACTTATAGTCTGAGTTCTCGAACTGATCTCAGAGAAATATTGCCATAAACTGTGTTCAGATTTTAGGAGGCCACGCATGGGATTCTCCCTTGGAAACTGAGATCAAATACAAGGGTGGCTTTCCACAGAGCCTTGGAATATCAGCTAGAATATCACATGATTTTATTCTGAAAGATTTGGCAGCCATAGTTGACAGTCAGAACACCCATGGACGTCACATTAAAGACCTCAATGGGCCTGGCTTCATGTGACCTTTTGACCACTCTATGGGAAGACTTGCCTGTGAGATTTCTCCAGAGAATTCATTGAAAACAGCTTCCTCACCATTTAATATTTCCTGAATGAACTGAAACCCACAGTGCCTCCAACTTCATCCATGAAAAATGGCTAGATAAATACAATGAAATCTTTGAAATTCCCTTAACCAGGTGGCACTGGAGAACCTTTAGATGTCTTGTTGCTGATCTTGAGTGTACCAGAGAATGCCATGATTGACCGGGTTTCATGAAAATGGTGTAGAACAAAGATGCCAGTAAGTTGGAGCCTGCTGAGAAGTGGGCCTATTGCAGTGGTGGGTGGGTGTGTGATAATACATCTGTGGTGTGGCAATGAGGATTTGCCATTGCCTTCCAAATGGTTTGTGACTGACATGGTGCAGCCAGCAGACCCTTCTATGTAAAGACATCATTTTATATGGAGAGGTTTCTGGGCTAAGTTCAGAGTCAGATTTCTATGGACAAGGGGGCAAGCTCTGTGAGATAAAAGCCTGGTTGGTGCATTCTCCTTCAGACCCTGACCCACCACAAGTGACAGAACTTTCTTCAACACTGGGTTTCAGTTGAACTCGTTGTATTTCATAAAGCATATACCAAACTCCCAGTACAGCAGCAAGAAACACCACAAAGTGGAGGATGACCAAATGGCTTCACAGTCCAAACGGGGAGACACTTAGTATCCAGTGGCCACAGTTTACCTACAAAGAGAAAATTCAGCACTGCTGCCTCATGTTCATTAGAATACAAGAAACCATGTCCTCCAGGTCACATAGATGCAGACTCAGCTTTGATGGTATCACTAGAAAGGAAGCTAAAGCTCCTTACAACAACATATATTTCAAGTGCCCAAACTCAGAGGAAGTTTCTCAAGAAGTGTTTAGGCTGGCAGAGCTCCATGTTTTTGGAGTGTTTACCTGTTAGACCAGGACACAAGAAAAGACCACTGACTCTAATTAAAATCAAATTAAATTAAGCTTATTATTTCCACTGGCTGTGCTACCTCTCCCTCACAAAACGGCGGGAAAAAGACAGCAACCCCAGCTTTCCTACAGGCAGCTTAATAGCCCAGAAAATTACACAAAAGGGGGTTTACAGATAACAGAACTCTGACAAACATCACACCAATGGCAGTCTACATTTTTTTGCTGTCCCTACATCAGAGTTCATGAAGACCATTAGAGCCTCAGAGAGGGTTGTTGTCTGGCCAGAGAAGGCAAATATTTATGATGTGTCACTAAAGTTTCAGAGAGGGCTGCTATCTGGTCAGAGAGCCGGGCATGGGTGAGTTCAAGGCATGGGCAGGCATTCCAAGCAGGTTTAGAATTTGAAGTAATTTATGGTAAAGCCAAAATTATCTTTTCATGGCTTTTTGGCAAGATGGCTCCCAATTTAAATTAAAGATCAGGTTGGGTCTATCATTCCCACCTTTTCTTTGTGTCCCCTTCAAATCTTTGATAGATTACGGGAAGAGCACTGAGGAAATTTTAATCCCTCAGGTAAGAGTCTCCAAATTTTTAGAACTCACCCAAAACCGATCTCCCTGATTTTACCTGACTTAATTAATTACTTATATTGATAGTCTATTTATCTTTCTCTCCATTGTTATAAGAAGAGTGGTGTCACTCATTTTTTCTTCTCCTGACCTGAGACAGGGTGACGTGAGTGGGCATGGGATGAGGGACATGAGTTGCCTTTTAGAAGTCAGTTGAGGGACATGAGTTGCCTTTTAGAAGTCAGTTCGGTTTGAAGTCTGATTGGGGAAGAACAGGTTGTAAAGTCATCTGGGGATGGGTTCTTCTATGAGAGAAACAAAAACCATGAGTACTGAATAAATGTTGCAGCACCTGGAACATGTCACTGTATAGAAGTTCCCTCACCAGTCTTTAATATCCCCAGTTATCAGGACTATCAATTTAATATTTAACTTTTACTGTTACACTTGTCCCTCCCCATAAGATACAGTTTAATTATTTAATGTCATCTGATCTTGTAAAATCCTTTTACTATTATGACCTCTGTGTCTCTTTGAGAAACCTTTAATTCTGTTACTCAGGGCTGGATAATTGTACTAGCAAACACCAAGCCAACCTGTGTAGGTTAGGAATATCTGTAGGCCTTAAACTGAAAACTTCTCCCTGTGGCAGGTCTTCTTGATAGTCTCTTTTTATAAGTATCAGGCATTCCTGTCTGAGAATTCTTCTTTGTAGCCACCAGTCTTACTTATTTTGGGAGGCAAACATAAAGTGCATACCTTAACATTATATTATTATTATTATTATTATTATTATTATTATTATTATTATTATTATAATTTAAAATGCCCAGGAATGGATGTATTTTGTTCTTAACTGTCTTTGCTAAGTGTTTAAGATGAAGCAGTCAAACTGACTTTTGTTTCCATCTATTGTTAACAGTCAGCTGACCTTTTATGGGAGTCAATTCTGGGGAAACTTGAGAGCAGATTCTCAGTTCTGCTAGTGCCATTTGCGCTAGGTGGGTCCAGATCTTGCTTGACCATTTGGCTTCCCTCGGAAGCATCAGGGATGTCTCCTTTCTTTGATGACTCTCCTCTTCGTTACAAATACACTGATTGGCTTTCTGTTCTCCAGTGGTCTCATTAATCTCCCTGATCAGGAGGAGGTTATGTGGCTCAGAGTTTCAAAGCTCTTTAGAGAAGTCCCCTGTTCCCTGGATTCAGACTGACTCATAGGGCAAAAGCCAAATATTGGTTTTCTTGGCTCTTTTCATTTAACTTTAATTTTAAATCCTAATCTTAAACATCCAGCAAATAAATATTAACAGCCTTATATTAAGAGTACTGGGCTTTAATGTCTATAACTATATAATTATCTTTTTATTAATTGGGATCTGTATTATTCTGTCTGTATTGTAAGTAATGACTTATTATATTGAATAAACCCATGTTGTGTTCTTAAAGCAACACGTTTGTAAAACAGTAACAGAGAATCTTTAGATCACTTATAAGAAAATTTCAAAATAAAATTAACAAAAGTAAAAATACTTAGCTTGTGTAACAGCTACCCTGAATTTTTTGGCTGAGTTATACATTATATCCCCTGTTTGAGATCCTAGGAATATTGACCTTAAAAAAAAAACAACTTTTTAACATAACTTTAAAGAAATATTATCTAACCTACTGGTTTCGTAGTCATTCTCACATGTAGTAAGATGGGACACAGAGCCTTATCTCAGCTAAGGCAGGGCTCTTTATAAATCTTAAGTATTTTAGTTCTAAAGCTAATTCTTATTTTTAAATATCATTTGACAAAGTTTACATAAATTGTTTGAGGTCACATGAACATTAGCTAACACCATATGATATCACATTTAAAACATGAATTAAAGAAAGGCTGAAAGTTTTTAACCTTTACATCGATTAGGCTCTCATTAACTAAAAAATACATTTAAATTGTTCCCCAATGTAAAAAGTAACATAAAAGTTTACATATCTTATTGATAACAGGTAAATAAATCCCCAATATATTTTTTACCATACAACTTCAGAGCACCAGCTTGATATAATGCTCTTTTAAAGTTTCTACCTTGCATACCTATAAGATATGAAAACATTGATAGCATCACAATTACATTGATGTTTCTACATTAACCAAGTTTAGCTTTTAAAGCAATGGCAGTACAGTGCTCTAAAATAACAGTTCTTATTTAATCAGTTGTTTAATTTTTATGGTTGCTTGCTCTGGAGAAAATAAAACTTAATAAACACAACGTTATGGGTAAACTTATGTTTTAAGAAATTTTTGTCTCATTAACACATGACTTATTTTTATATTCTTATACAGACTTTAATAAGAACTTATTCAGACCTTAGTAAATCAATCAGATATCTAAGAAAAGTACTCATGAATGAGCAATCCCATATCAAATTTACTTTACTTATTTATCAAAATATTAGAGAAATGTGTTGACAGTGTAAACCATTTTTATGTTGAAGGAAAGGTCCTAGAACCAAGGCATATTAGACATTTTGTAGATATTAATATTTTATTAGATTTTTGAACACCTAAAAAAATTGTAAGCTTAAATTTAAAGACATTGATTTTTATCTGTTTATCCAATTTAAATTGAAACATTTAAATCACGTGAATTAAAGATCTTTGGATCTCCTATTTAAATTTGTTTTAATGAGCGCTTTTTTATGAGCGCTCCTTGTATATGTTAATTTGTGTATCATATATATGATATACGGACATATGTATATGTGGACATACAACACATAACAAAAGTGTGCACACATAATAATAGTAAAGGCCTTGTAGCTTTTCTCAGGTGAAATCTCCATTGCAATGTTTCAAAAAGTCTACAGTTGGTCAAAGATAGAACTGATCTGAAAAACATTAACCTAGGTCTGTATGCTCAAAATCATGAGCTCAAAAAAAAAGTATCTAAGGAAAAAAAAAGAGTCCTAGAAAAAGTGACTGGCTAGTAATTAGTAAATACCATACAATTTACCTTTTTTTTCCCTTAGGCCTCAAATCAGTCTCCTACTAAGCTTTCAGGCTTCTTTCATTTACATTTCAATATAAATCATGGCTGAGGTCTGGAAGGAGCAGGAAAAACTGCTATTCTGAGCAGACACCTCAGGCCTAAGGCATTTTAACCATAATTTTGAGGTTCGGATGTTGAAAATTATGATACAAATTTAAGATACAATTCACAAAATTTTATATCTTTACATCTTGTTTTGTCAACAGATACCATTCTATGATTTACTATCCTTGTCCAAATTAATGCAGTGGTACACACAGTGACATTTTCCGAGGCTATCCAATTCAAAATTGGTGAAAAAAAGACTGTATGATTGGGAATTTACTTGCCAACTTGGAAGTAGAGTTCTTCAGTTTTCCATACTAAGTATTTAAGTTCTCTGGCATGAATTATCTGAAATCATAAACTAAACAATTACCTAAACCCGACTTTTAACTGCAAGATTCTGCAATGCTTCAAAAACCCATTCAGATACCAGATTGTTAAAATAAAACATCATCATTTAGACACACATTCAGCTAAGATCATTCCCAAGAAACAATTTATAATATCAACACATTATTGCACATGTCTTAAAGGGCCAGATACAAAGACACAAGACAGACAGAAAGGAGGTTCAGACTATGGCTGTCAGAGAGAACCGTTTAAACCAGAGCAGATAAGAGAAAAATCTCCTACACCAGTGTGCACCATAGATATCCACAGGGGGGGGACCACATGTTTTAACAGAGGGGAAACCTGAAATGTAAAATAAAGTGTCTCCATGGTGACTTCACTGCATTTAGTGTCCCCTTTTTCTTTTTCTCTTTTTTAACAAGACAGAGGTGGCATAATTCTTACAGTGCGGGGAGGAAGGAGGTAATTCCCTGAATCAACAGGGCTTTGGCAGCTGCTGGGAGTCCCTCAGTCCCTCCTTTTACTTACAGGATTAGCTCCTCTTGTTCAGTTCCACACCAAGCATGCTTCATCTCCTAATATTTCAGTAGACAGCTCTCACAAAGTTCCGGGGTGGAGGGCGGGTACCAAATTTGTAAATTAAAGTTCGATTCCTCAACTTGACGCCAATTAATACCAATTTAATAATGAGGACTGAGTTTTGAGAAAAAGAAAAAGGGAGGTTTATTGCTTTGCGAACAAAGGAGAAACACAGGGGACTCTGCCAAAGGTTGTGACTCTCTTGATCTGGAGTGACAAGGGGTTTTAAAGGAGTTTCACTTGTTAACCTCGGAGATGCTCAGTTCTTAGGTCCCCACCAAGCATTGCCCTCTGCAATGGGTGTGCTCCAGGCAGCCAGCTAGGAGCTTCTATCATCCTGCTTAACAAAGGCGAGTAAAGTTCATCGCAGTTCCCTAAAACACAGTCCAAAGGGGTGTCAGGCTTACTCTCTTTATTACCTATTTTTACGTCCAAAATCCTTAAGTTTTTACCACTGAAATCACACAACAAAATGAACAAAAACAAACAAACAATCAAAAAAATAGAACACAAAACAAAACACAAAAAACAGAAACCATGCGCCTAAACAGAAAAACAGTGGAACAGTGCAACATCTTGCTATAGCTCCAGGGTAGGAGTGCATGCGTGCCCGTCGGCCCCTCTCTACAGTTCCAGAGGAATTCCCTACAGAACAGAACAGAGGACAGAACGATTCTGGTTACTCTCCTGGAAAGGAGTATATGTGAGCCTCCCCAGGCCACATCTCTGTCATCAGAAGAGATCTCCCTTAACCGGATATCAGATGTTATAAAAGCCCCACTTACCTATGGAGGACTCCTCCACCAGGTGCTTGCTAATAGTTTTAGTGCAGAGGTTCACTGCAGTGCTCCCCGGACTAAAGGCTCTTTTCCTAATATAGAGAAGATGGACCAAATCAGGCCTGTGTGGAGAGCTGTTTCTTGGTGCCTATGGTTGATATACCATTCTAATTTGTGAAAGTGCCACAGAAAGTAGGGTAAGCCTCCTTCTCATGGTACGCTTGAAAGCAACTGTTTGGAAAAAGTGGTTGCCAAGGCAGTGACCTCATTCAGTTCCTGAAGGATGCAACCTCACCTCACTTCCTTGGTAATGGAACTCTCTGAACTTGGGATGCAGGAAGCCAGGCACACAGAGTCAGTCCCAGTCCCAGTCCTAGTGGTCTCACTTGCTTCAATTTAACAAGGACAGAGTCAGTCTTTCTTGGTACCTACTGATGTGAGGATGGCCAAATGCCAGGAGTACTCTGAAGAGGGGCCTTTCCTAAAAAAGCAGGTAGTGGCTCACAGCTGGCTCCTGACCACTTCACAGAGTTGGATATGGAGACCAGATCTGAGACAGGATAGGCCATATCTGGGGAACATAGTATGGCCCAGCAGTCAGAGGACACTCCGGATAGTGAGAGACCTATTTGGGGGAAGGAGGTGCCTTTTTGGGTGTGGATGTGTGTTTGTGGTTTTGCCCCATGTTCTGAGAAGAGGTAGGAAAGTCGGTTTGTTTGGTTTGGAGTGAACTGTTTCTAGTAAGTTGTTTGACAAGGCGAGTGTTTCTATGTCTGTGTATCCCACTGTGTCCGTGGTTGTAGACATTAGAAAAAGAGAATGCATCAATGGATGTTTCCTGTCTAGTAGAAAGTTTCCCAGCATTCATCCTGCCCAATTTATGAATGCACTAGGGCTTGCCATATCGATGGGCAACACCTGCTATCTTCCTAAGTTCCTGTTTTCTTCCTGAAATCTAGCCACTCTCCAAAATAGGCTCATGCTTTTGAGTCCACGATATGTACCACCTCCAAGCACTGTGACATGGACATGTACTGGATAGCTGAAGGGATTGGCAAGCATCTCAGAAAACTCAGATATCGATGTGACCAGGAAAGTCTCAGTGGAGAACCCCTGCAATGGGCCTTTTGATTGCCTATTTTTCTGTTGCCCTGAATGTCAGTAAGTTCTTTGCCTGAGGCCACGCCTTTGTGAATCCTGAAGAAAACAGTTTTCAAACGGAAATGAATGGGCACCACCTGTGGCTCTTTGCTTAATTGCTTTGTAAAGGGATGTGTCTGAATCAGCCTCTTGGTCCTGTGTGAGCCTGTGGCTTAGATTCTCAGCACCTGATGGATCTAAAGAACGATCCCATGTGTGAATCCAAAATCAAAATGGCCAAAAATCAGTCACTGTGGATGAAGTGCCTCACATTCTTCTGTAAGGTTCCTTACCTACATCAAGTGAGAATAGGGATCCTTTGAGTCAAATGAGTTCTTCAAAGCCCTGCAGATGCTAGCCCATAGGTTCTTGGGTTTTCTTATGAATCCAATTCAAATAAAGAATCTAAACCCCACAGTCAGTAGGCCTCAAATTGGAGAACAGAGCTGTATTAATGGCAGACATATTTGATAACTCCTGGTTCACAGGGAGGGTGTCCAGGCCACCCTGACTATTGGCAAATGAGGGGAAACTGAGCTTATTTGGGACACTATCTTGTGCTGCACCTCTCATGGAATCCTCTTGCCAGAAGTTATGGTGAGTGTCTATATGGAAGAAGATGAGTGCCATGTGGGAGTGTTTTGGTTTTAATTGTGGTCATTTGTGTGGCGGTTGGAAGAGATAATTGGGTCCACCTTGGCTTCAACTTCGGTGTGATTCCCCTTAGAGTCTGTGTTTTGGAATTGACCTCCGAGAATGTATAAGGTCCTATGCCATTGTATATCCATATTTCTGGGATATCACTACAGAATGTAATTCAACGCTAAGTATACCAATCAAGGGCCCAATGAACTTCTGGGCTTCAAATCTTACCTAGATTTCTGTTTTCATACTTATATTGAAAGGTTAATAAAATAGGTACTTGTCACTTCTTGATTTTCTGTATGCTTAACAAAACACTGTTGAAATCTTGAGAACTGTTTGCTATTCTTGTTCCCAGAATGTGCTGTCCCCAACTGCCAAACTGCAGAATGTACTCGGTCAACCAGTTGCACGCAAACCGCCCACTCGCACTTACCCATCAATAAACTTTCCTTCCTGCCCTCTCCAAGGAAAATATATAAGCACTTCTTAAGCTGTTCTCAGGGCTCTCTGCTCTATTCAAGTGAGCTCTGAGCCCTTGCATGCCGGACTCCCAATAAAGCCTTTGCTGTTGCATGAGACAGTCTCTTGGTGGTCTCTTCCACCCACCCTCGCCCGATCTTTACATCTGGTGGCCCCAGTGAGATCCGGCAGCCGCAGATGAAAGACCCCCCAACGGGCTCCTCTGGGGATAAATAAGGCCCCTCTTTCTGGTTTCAGGATTCAGGTTAGGGTTTCACAAAATGGCTATTGGTAAAGAGCGTGAGCTCTCTCCCATGGTGGCTGACACACATGTAACAGAGCCACAGGCCATGTCCCTGGGGGATGAACTCATGAAATCGAGGAACAATAGTCTCCTTTATTCAGTGATATTTTGTTTCGGATTCGGTATTGCCAGCCCATCATGTTTTGCCAGCTACTCAGTCATGGTCTCAGTATTGGACGTCCATTGCCTGTCTTTATTGTCTTGTCTTGTCTGTGTCTTGTGTCATTGCTTTTATTGTCTGTGTATATTTCATTATGGGACAGAGCACTTCAATGCCTCTGTTCATGACCCTTGATCACTAGACCAAAGTCTGCTTAAGGGCTCAGAATCTTTCTTTTTCAGTAAAACGCCGGATCTTGCAGATTCTGTGTCTCAGAATGACCCAACTTTGTAGTCAGATGTCCCCTAGAAGGATCTTTCTACTTCGCACTAATTTGAAAAGTTCGAGATATTGTCTTTTAGCCGGGGCCACGTAGACGTCCAGATCAACAGCCATATATCTTAACTTGTCAGGACCTCTGCAAATCTCCTCCTCCAAGGGTGAAGCCTTTCCTTGTCCCTGCACGGACTCCTACTCCTTCCCCCATGATTCTATCTCTTTAACTCTCTGCTCCTCCTCCTGCACCCTCTGTTCTCCCTGAGTCTCAAGACTCTACTGGACTCTCCTCCCCCTCCTTATCCTCTGCCTTCATCCCCCAACTGCCAACACCCTCTAAGTGATTCCCCTGCTGCTGACTCAGCCTCTCCACCATTCAAAGAAGCTAGGATGGCCCAGCGCCATCCAGATGACAGTCCCGTGGCACACAGAGCCCCTCCTTCCCTGGAGGAAGCTGGCCCGGCTAAAAGAACTCAGAGAACTCGCCAACGTTTTTACACCTGCCTACTTGGGATAACTGCCAACAACTCCTAGGGACTTTCTTTATGACAGAGGAATAAGAGAAAAACCTCCAAGAAGCTAAAAAAAAAAAAAATATCCTCGGACCTGATTGGCGACCAACACAACTTCCCAACATAATCAAAGCGAGCTTACCCTTAAACCAACCCAACTGGAACCCCAACACCTTTGAAGATAAAGAGCATCTGTCCAATTATTGCCTGGCTCTAATAGCAGGTCTCCAAGGGGCTGCTAGGTGACCAACTAATTTGGCCCTGGTAAGAGAAATTATTCAAAGGCCTGATGAATCTCCCTCTTTGTTTCTAGAAAGAATTATGGAGGCATATAAAAGATATACTCCTTTCGATCCTCAGGCAGCGGATCAAAATTCATCTGTAACAATGGCCTTAATTGGGCAAGCTGCCATGGATATTAAAAAAATTTAAAATAGAGATTTAGTCAGAGAAGCTGAGAAAGTATACTATAAGAGAGAAACAGGGAGAAAGAAAGGGAGCAAAGGAAGGATGAGAGAAGCAAAAGACAGACTAAGGGATTGACCAAGATCCTTGTCACAACAAGAAAGAGGCCAGAAATTAAGACGTAAGGTGACAGTAAGGGTTACCTGGGGCCATGCAAGAGGCCACCCCTGGCCTCAGATCAATGTGCCTACTGTAAAAAAAAAAAGGACACTGGGCCAAAAAGTGCCCTATAAAGAGACAGCCACGCCAGCCAGCCATTGTGACTCTGGTGCATGACTAAGAAAGTTGGGGCTCAGATCACTTCCCCTAGCTCAGGGTAACTTTTGAAGTGTAGCGGACCCCAGTAAACTTTGAAATGAATACAGGAGCAGTATACGAAGCCCTTAAGGCCCCATTGGGCCCTATATCAAATAAAAGGTCTGTAGTTCAAAGGGCTAATGGCAGTAAATATCGGGCTTACACTACTAAGAGGACCATGGACCTAGGTAAAGGAAAAATCCATCACTCCTTCCTAGTAATCCAGGAATGCCTGGACCCATTGATGGGCAGAGATCTGCTCACCAAGCTCTTGGCCTTAATAACTTTTAACCCTGAAGGCTACCAAATGAAATTTCTAAATCCTTTAGTATAAACTCCTATAGTCACGGCTTTAACTAAATTAGTAGAAGATGAACATCCACTCTTCACACCCCCCAAGACTGATCAAACAGGCAAGCTACTCCAGAAATGGATAACAGATTACGCAGATGCCTGGGCAAAAACTGCTGGGTTAGGCCTGGCCGTGAAACAACCTCCAATAACAGTGGAGTTAAAAACCTCAGCCTCCCCAATTAATGTCAAATAATATCCTCTAAGCAAAAAAAGCTAAAGATGAGATAAGGCCCCATATTCAGAAATATCTGACCTTAGGCGTCCTAAGGCCCTGTCAATTGGCCATGAACACTCCCCTGCTACTAGAAAAAAAAGCCAGGAACCGGGACAATCGCCCTGTTAAATACCTAAGAGAGATCAACAACAGAGTGCAGGACATTCACCCCACGGTACCTAATCCGTACAATCTGCTTAGCACTCTGAACCCTGAGCGGAAATGGTATACTGTTCTGGACTTAAAAGATGCTTTCTTTTGCTTGCCTCTGCATAAAGATAGTCAGTTGCTGTTTGCTTTCGGGTGGGTAGACCCAGAAACCTGAACGTCTGGTCAACTAACTTGGACTAGACTCCCACTGGGGTTCAAAAACTCCCCCACTCTCTTTGATGAAGCCCTCCACAGACATCTCAGCAATTTCAGAACTACGCACCCCAAAGTCACCCAGCTTCAATACGTGAATGACCTGCTACTGGCAGCCAACACCAAGGAAAACTGTGAGTCTGGGACCCAAGCACTATTATATGAGCTTGCTCAACTCGGGTATAGAGTTTCGGCCAAAAAGGCCCAAATTTGCTGGCATGAAGTAATCTTGCTGGGCTGTTTCCTTAGGGGCAGTAAACGATGGCTCACTGAGCCCAGAAAACAAACCATTGCCTAGATACCACCCCCATCTAACAGGAGACAACTCAGAGAGTTTCTTGGGACTGCTGGCTTTTGCAGGTTATGGATACCTGGGTTTGCGTTTTTAGCTGCTCCTTTATACCCGGTGTTAGAGGGAGATGCCCAATTCCAATGGACCCCTGATCACCAGGAAGTTTTTTATAATATCTATGGACACTGACACTGAACACCTCAACTTCACTGAGCTCAGGCTGCAATTACAGAAAGCCCTACACTACGTTAAAAATGTACACCAACTCACTCACCTTGGTTCAATGAAACTGCAGGCATTCCTGTAGGATTAAGAACAGAGTTTTCCACTAACCGACTCACAGCGAAAGAAAATAACTGAACGGGTAACAAAAGCCTGTCGAGTCCGTCAATTGGTTAATGCTTACCCTTCCAGTTTCCTAGAGGAAAGCACGTATGAGGAACCAGAAAACGACAATTTTGGGAAGTGGACAATAGTGAAATTAAGCCAGCAAGGTATGGACTTAAATACCTCCTAGTCTTTGTAGATACATTTTCAGGATTGACTGAAGCCTTCCACACATACACACACACACACAAAAAAAAAAAAAAAAAAAAAAAAAACTGCACAAATGATTTTCAAGAAGATTCTGAAAGATATTTTTCCAAGATACGGTCTGCCTAAGGTAATAGGGTCTGATAATGGACTGGTGTTCATGGCCCAGGTAAGTCAGGTGTTAACTCGGACCCTGTGGATTAATTTTAAGTTACATTATGCTTATATACACCAGAGCTCAGGACAGGTAGAAAAAACAAATAGAACCATTAAAGAGACCTTCACAAAATTAAGCTTAGAGCCCGGCATAAAAGATTGGATTATGCTCCTGCCTTATGCACTGTTTCATGCGAGAAATATTCCCTCTCTTTCTTTGTGTAACCTCACCCCCTATGAAATTCTCTATGATTCCCATCATCCAATAAGGGACCTAACCCCAACTCTAAGGCTTAACGATCACTTCCACACCCCCTTGCTTGACAGACTTAAAGTCATTGAAAGAACTCAGCGATAACTGTGGAAACAGCTGGCCACTGCCTACCAACCAGGGGAGGAGGGGACTCTAAATCAATATCATGTAAGAGACTTCGTCTACATAAGACAACATCAGGTGTCATCCCTGGAACCCCACTGGAAAGAAACATACCAGGTGCTACTTATAAAACCTAAAGCGTTAAAGTAGACGGAATCACTTTTTGGATCCATGCCTCTCATCTCAAGCCTTCGCTGTGTCCAGACTCTTGTTGGAAACTGGAAAAGCGTGGTAACCATTTCAAATTGCGTATTCGCTATGAGGATAAGACTATAGACTCTCCCCTTGGCCACCAGTAGTTCTAACCCTCATCACCCCGTTCAGCAGCAATGGCTGATCACAAATCCTACTAGACAAGAAGTATAGTCTATCTCGCATACAGGCCCCATAGAGACCTGGTGGCCATCTCTCCACCCAGACATTTGTCAGGTCGGTATAGGTCTTTCCTATTGAGATATCCCTGATGAAGAGGATCCCACTAAAATCCCATTAAATCTCTTCTGTACCATAGATAATGGAAACAAATATTATGGATGCAGGGACACGCGAGACAGATTCAGGTTTTACTAGCCTAGATTACTATGTTTGCCTGGCGGACTATCAAAGCCACAAACAGCCACGGCTGTGTGGGGGAGAAGCCGACTTCTTGTGTAAGTCAAGGGAATGTGAGCATACAGGGGCTGCCTGGTGGAACCCAAACTCCTCATCAAATTCAGTACACAGCATTGGCCATATTACCAATTAGACAACCAAATACTATGGCCCCCAGAGGGTTCTCTAGATCCTCAAATTCTGAGTGACATTTTTAACTTCGGCAAGTTCTCAAAAGGGGGAAATTTCCCTATGTGGAATCATTTTTCCTCTTTTTCTCACATCCTGTACTATGCTTCTCCAATAGTTTCTTACCCTCAGCCTTCTGCTCTAGACTCTCTGCTATCACTCCCATCTTAGCAACCTGATTTCTCCTCTCCAATTACTAAATCAAAAACCCAAACCTCCGCTGGTTCTCAGAACATTGCCCCGTTGCTGAGGTAGCAGGTACCGAGGTACCCCTTCACCCACTCACTCCTCTCTTTTCCTGTCAGGGCCTGCACTAGGTCCCACCAAGTCCTCTAGCAAGCTAACCCAAAGCTCAAACCAGCTGAGAAGAGCCCTAAGACCCCTATCCACGATGTAATGAAAATGGCATTTAAAGTTGCTTTGTCATCACTGAAAAGAGGTTTCTAAGAATTTAAAGTCCCTCAAAGGCTTTTTGGAATATTTACTCCCATCTTCCCCTCTGCTATACCTGTTCTAATGCTCAAGTTTTGTTCTAGGAAAATCCCAAACCCCTTTACCATTTTTCTTTTACATCTCTCTTTTCTCATTCTTAGATCCACGGAGCTGCTCTCAGCCTCGACTACCCCGTCTTCCCCCTCTGTACCAGGTCCACAGAAATGTCTTAAATGACCTTCTCCAGAAGTCTTCACCAAGGCTTACTTTAGGTCTTTCAGCAAAAGAGTCCCTCTGAAAGAGTTCAATGTACATAAACTTCCACTTTTCGTGTTGCCCTGTTCTACTTGGCCACTGGCTGGAAAAATCACCACCCCTAAGCTAGACACTGCCTTTCCAGTTTTTCACAAAATATGTGAACAAGGCCTCTGGCCTTGAGCTGGGGCTTCACCTAGATGCCTACATTTCTAAGATAAAAAAGTTAGCAACTGGTCTCCATGGTGACAGCTGGCAGGGAGAAAAAAAGAGACAAAAAAGCTCTCCCCTTCCAAGGTGTCCTTGAAAAGTTAACTTGCCCAGAACAGAGGAAAAAAAAAAAAACAGAAACAAAAACTAATTTTTGTGAATTTCTGCAGACTGTGAACTTCTGAGCCCCTTCCCTTACATGTTGGGTACAAATTCTAAAACTACCAAAACTTGGGGTTCAGGGGATTAATTGATTACAACAGAAGCAATGCCCTCTAAATCCGGATGCAACCAAATAAGAATGTTTTCCTCACTTTGGTGCTATCTTAGGTGCATTTTCTTGTCCATTCCTAAAACAGTATAATTCTATACACTTTAACATTATTTATGTTTACATAAAATGGTCAATAGATGTGATTAATTATGTAATCATGCAGATGTTTTTCAGAGTGCTCTATCATGACGTAGGTTCATTTAAAGTTCAAATAGGGGGGCATATAACCCGGTTCCACCGGGAACCTGTATCCCTCACTTTGGCCATCCTATGAGGAATAATAATTGCTGAAGGGGTGGGCATAGGAACAACTGCCCTAGTCCATGAGACACAACAAAGACACAATTAGAAGCAGAAATAGACCAAAGCTTAAAGACATTAAAAACCGACATCACAGCTTTACAGGAATTTTAACCTCTCTCTCTCTGAAGTTGTTTTACAGAGCAGGCGAGTGTTGGACCTCCTCTTCATGAGAGAAAGTTGCCTTTTTGCTTGCATTGAGGGAAGAATGTTGTTTTTATGCCGACAATACTGGAGTTGTAAAAGAATCTATGAGTAAATTAAGAAAACGACTTGAAGAGCGTCAAAGAGAGACAGAGGCCCCAGAAGGGAGGTTTGATTCTTTGTTCACATAGTCAACCTGGTTAACTATGCTTTTATCTGCAATGGCCGGTCCATTTATAATCCTCATATTATTGCTAATGGTAGGACCCTGTTTGCTCAACCGTGTAGTTTCCTTTCTAAACCAAATCGAACATGTTATTAAACCTAACCATACACTGTTCTCTCAATCTAATTTTACTGAAAAGTGGGGACAGAGTTGGTCTTAAAATACAGGAATATAGAGGATCTTCCACCTGCTGAGAAACTCAAAGGTCCATGCAGAAATGATCCCTGGAGAAGATGTAGGCAACTATGAAGGACCTGAGACAGCAAAAGTCTTCCATGGCAAACAACCTGCTCAGGATGAAGGGATGTGTCTGAATCAGCCACTCTCTTCTTAATGTATAGAAGATGGACCAAAGCAGGCATTTGTTGAGCTGCTCCTGCATGCCTATGGTTGACATACCACTGTAACTTGTGAAAGTGTCACAGTAAGTAGGGGCAGCCTCCTTCTCATGGGAACCTTGGAAGCAACTGTTAGGACAAAGTTGTTGCCAAGGCAGTGACCTCATTCCGTTCCTAAAGGAAGTGACCTCACCTAACTTCCTTGGTGATGGAACTCTCTGAACTTGGAATCCAGGAAGCCAGGCACAAAGAGCCAGTCCCAGTCCAAGCCCCAGTGGTCAAACTTATTTTGATTTACCAAGGACAGACTCAGTCTTTCTTGGAACCTACTGATGTGAGGATGGCCAAATGCAAGGAAAGCTATGAATAGGGGCATTTCCTGAGAAAGCAGGCAGTGGCTCACCGCTGGCCCCTGACAACTTCACAGAGTTGGCCAAAAGACCAGATTTGAGACAGAACAGGCCATTTCCAGAGAACATAGTATGGCCCACCAGTCAGAGGACACTCCGGATAGTCACAGACCTACATGGGGGAAGGAGGTGCCTTTGTGGTGTGGGTGTGGGTTTGTGGTTTTGTCTCATGTTCTGAGAATAGGTATGAAAGGTGGTTTGTTTTGTTTGGAGTGAACTGTTTCTACTAAGTCGTTTGACAAGGTGAGTGTTTCTATGTCTGTGTATCCCACTATGTCCGTGGTTGTAGACATTAGAAAGGAGAATGCATCAATGAATATGTCCTATCTAGTAGAAAGCTTCCCAGCATTCATCCTGCCCTATTTATGAATGGACTGCAGCTTGCCTTATTGATGTGCAACACCTGCTATCTACCTAAGGTCCTGTTTTCTTCCTGAATTCTCGCCACTCTCCAGAATAGGCTCATGGTTTTGTGTTTAAGATATGTACAACCTTGAAGCTCTGTGACATGACCATGTACTGAATAGCTGAAGGGAATGGCGAGCATCTAAGAAAACTCAGATATCAGTGTGACCAGGAAAGTCTCAGTGAAGAAACCCTGCTTGGGGCCTTTTGTTTACCAATTCTTCTGTTGCCCTGAATGTCAGGAAGGTCTTTTCCTCAGTCCACCACTTTGTGAAGCCTGAAGAAAACAGTTTCCAAATGGAAATGAATGGGCATTACCTGTGGCTCTTTGCTTAATTGCTTTGGAATGGATGTGTCTGAATCAGCCTATTTGCCTTGTGTGAGGGTGTGGCTTAGATTCTCAGCTCCTGATGGATCTAAAGAAAGATCCCAGGTGTACATCCAAAACCAAAATGGCCAAAAAAGCAGTCCTTGTGGATGAAGTCTCTCGCCTCTTCTGTAACTTTCCTGACCTCCATCAAGTCAGAATAGGGATCCTTTGGTTCAAATGAGTTCTTCAAAGCCCTGCAGAGGCTAGCCCATAGTTGCTTGGGTTTTCTCAAGACTCCAATTCACATAAGGAATCCAAACCCCACAGTCAGTTGGCCTCAAATTGAAGAAGCGAAGCAGTATTAATGGGAGGCCTATTTGATCTCTCCTGGTTCACAAGAAGGGTGTCCAGGCCACCCTGACTTTAGGCAAATTAGGTGCAAGAGAGCTTATTTTGGACACGGTCTTGGGCTGTGCCCCTCATGGAAAACTTTTGCCAGAGGTCATTATGAGTGTCTATATGGAAAAAGATGAGCGCCACGTTGGAGTGTTTTGTTTTAAATTGTGGTCATTTGGGTGGCGGTTGGAAGAGATGACTTGGTCCACATGTTCTTGAACTCTGGTGTGATTCCCTTAGAATCTGAGTTCTCAAACTGACCTCAGAGAAGTATTGCTATGAATAGCGTTGAGATTTAAGGAAGCCAGGCATGAGTGTCGCCCTTGGAAACTAAGTTCTAGGCCCAGGATGGCTTTCCACAGAGCACTAGGCCTCTCAGCCAGGATACCACATGATTTTATTCTGAAAGATTTGGCACCCAGAGTTGAGAGTCAACACTCATATGGACCTCACATTGTAGACCTCAATGGGAATAATATCATGTGATCTTTTGGCCACTCTTTGGGAAGCCTTACCTGTGAGTGTTCTCCAGAGCTTTCATTGAAATTAGCTTCCTAAAAATTTAATGGTTCCTGAAAGAATTGAAACTCACAGTGCCTCCAACTTCATCCTTGAAAAATGGCTAGAAAAATACCATAAAATTTTTGAAATTCCCATCACCAGGTGGCACTGGAGAACATTTGGATGTCCTGTTACTGATCATGAATATACCAGACAGTGCCTTGATTGACTGGGTTTCATGTAAATGGTGTAGAACAGAGATGCCAGTAAGTTGGACTCTGTTGAGTAGTTGGCCTAGAGCAGTGGTGGGCAGGTATGTGATAAAACATCTGTGGTGGGGCCATGTGGATCTTCCATTGGCATCCAAATGGCTTGTGACTGACATGGTGCAGCCAGCAGAACCTTCCATGTAAAGGCAACTTGTTATATGGAGAGTTTTCAGGACATTGTTCAGAATCAGGTTGCTATGGTCAAGGGGGCAAGCTATGTGGGATAGAATCCTGGTTCTTGTATCCTCCTGCAGAACCTGACCCACCACACGTGACAGAACTCCCTCTTGCACTGTGACCCAATTGAACTCCTTTTATTTCGTGAAGCAAATACCAAACTCCCAGTGCAGCAGAAAGAAACACCATGAAAATGGAGGATGACCATATGGCTTCACAGTGCACATGGGGAGACCTTTAGCCCCCAGTGGCCACAGTTTACCTAAAAAGAGAATTTAGCACTGCTGCCTCATGTTCATTGGGAAATAAGAAAGCATGTCCTCCAGGTCTCATAGATGCAGACCAAGCTTTTATGGTCTCACTAGAAAGGAAGCTAAAGCTCCTGACAACAACATATTTTTCAAGTGCCCAATCTCACAGGCAGTTTCTCAAGAATTCTCTATGCCAGCAGACCTCCATGTTTGTGGAGTGTTTACATTTCCCTTACCTTTGGAAATTCCTCTGCCACTTCCAAGGTTGTGGGCTCCTGAGCATATTCCATTCCAGATATTTGTTCACAGGTTTTCTAAATCTTCTCCTCTAATTGTGTCTTACTTGGGGCGAAGGTATTGTCAAGGCATTGTTCTGAATGAGAGTGGGAAGATTTTTGTGTAGCACATATTTACATACACATTGGATTCATTTTAAAATTTTCCATTCGAAATACTGAATCCTTGACACTAACCCATACCCTACTAGATTCTGACTACTAATTCTAATATAATGGAGAAAAATAACCCAAACAGAATAGAAATACTAGCACTTCATAGGAGGCATGGTGTATAGTTGGTCTTCCTATTTGCATGATATAGGGTTGGAGTTGTAAATCTTGTCAATTTTTTGTTGAAAGAGTTCTGCATGTGTTTTTAAAGTTAACACATATGTGAATTCCTGTCTCCCTTTTTCTGTAGCCAATTCAGCACATGTATTTTTATATGAACATATAGAATCCTACCTGGTATCACACCTGTATTATTGAGAGGTGGCTAACTTGGCAGATACAAAGTGTGAGAAGAAATCACTCCTCCTAAACGCTTTTGGAACTGATAATTCAAATTATGAGTGAGCTTCTTAGTTAAAAAACATTATACATAAATCCATGTTCAGTAAAATTAATATTTTTGGATCTGTGGATGATATATATTTCACGATGAATTTTAATTGGCATATATATTGCTACTTTTTAATGTCTCTGTGTGTATTTTGTGTATATATATATATATATATATATATATATATATATATACACTCTAGATTTGTCAAAATATGAAATATATGTATCTTATTATACACTCCCTAAATTCATTCATGTTCATGTATGTGGTTTTATATTCAACTTTTCATAAGATTATTTTCAGAAATATTCATCCATCTGAAATACATATTTGTTTTATACTATTGAAAACTCACTTCAGTAAATGGTGCAAACAAATCCTTATATTTTTACAGTAACTGACCCACTTTAACATCAATGCAAGTAGATTCCTATGGGACATGATGTGTATTTTGGCGTTCATTTTTATACAACACTGGTACATTACTATTTCTTCAGTTTTTGTACATCATAGAATATACATTTCAGCCACAACTTCATAAATTTAAAGAAATTTGTAACACATTTTATCACTTCCTGCTTCAGAACATATGTATTCCTCTTTGTTTTTGACTGGTCATTTCATGAGACTTCTTTCCACACACATTACTGTCGATTTCCATTATCAATTTTGAAGCAAAATTCACACACTCTTTATGATGAACCACAACCGTAATATTACCATTGGATGTATAAATGGTTGGAATGAATGTATGTATATCAATATATGATTCCCTGTGTATTTTCAGATATCAATTTATTCCAATTTCTAAAGTTTGAACCAGTTGTATTATTTATTCGCAGTATGGACTATTCATGCATTATGTCTATATTCATACACACATGGTACACCTCTATGTACCCCCAATACTAATTTACACCTCTTCAAAATATTGCTCCAAGAAATGGTGGTAGAAATACTCATGTCACCTGATCTACATATACATTTTATCACAGTAATATTCTGGCCACAAAATGCAAAGTCACACGATTGTACCAAAGCCTAAATGGAATGTGAGTATGGATTATGAAAATCACCCATGTCCAGGTTGCCTAATGCTCTCAAATGTCAATCCTATTGGTGACTACATATTTGTTTCTTCCTAAGATTATATATTCAATCTCAAGCCTGTTGAAAATGTCTATTGGTATCACTCATTTTATACTTTGACTGATTTCCTTATGTCTCTATTGATATCTGCTTTCCTACATATTTTCCCCAGTTCATCATTGTAACTGACTCTTCACATGTGCTGACATTTACATTTTCTCTCTACCCAAAACCCTATTGCTAAAGAACTTTTTGTCCAAATCCTATACTCACACTTTTTTCTAATCTTACCAACTCTCTTCGTAATCTTACCAACTCTCCCTTTTTGAATGAATGTTCTCCTCAACATTCAATCATCTAAGGTACAAGATCCTATGCCATTGTGTATAGATTTATCTGAGACATCTGCACAGAACATAATTCAAAGCTAACTATCCCAATCAAGGACCCAATGACTTTCTGGGCTTTAAATCTTACTGAGATTTCTGTTTTCATACATATATTCCACCTCTATAATCTTATAAATATCGCAGGTTTCCAATACCATTATTCATCCAGCAGAATGATCCTAACCCAAATCAAACATGTTATTAACCCTAAACATACACGATTCCCTCAATCTACCTTTATAGAAGAGCAGGGACAGAGTTGGTCTTACAATACAGGAATGTTGGAGATCTTCAACCTGCAGAGAACCTCAAAGGTCCATGCAGAAATTATCCCTGGAGAAGATATAGGCAGCTATGAAGGACCTGAGAGAGCAAAAGTCATCTTCCATGACAAACAACCAGGTAAGGATGAAGGGATGTGTCTGAAGCAGTCTCTCTCTTCTTAATGTAGAGAAGATGGACCAAACCAGGCCTGTGTGGAGAGCTGTTCCCGGGTGCCTATGGTTGATATTCCATTTCAACTTGTGAAAGTGTCAAAGGAAGTAGGGGCAGCCTCCATCTCATGGACCCTTCGAAGCAACTGTTAGGACAAAGTGGTTGCCAAGGCAGTGACCTCATTCAGTTCTAGAGGAAGTGACCTACGTCACTTTCTTGTTGATGTAACACTCTGAACTTTGGATCCAGGAAGCCAGGCACTCTGAGGCAGGCCCAGTCCCAGTTGCAGTGGTCTCACATGTTTGGATTAACCAAGGACAGAGTCAGTCTTTCTTGGCAACTACTGAATTGAAGATGGACAAATGCCAGGAAAGCTCTGAAGAGGGGCTTTTTTTTTTTTGATAAAGCAGGCAGTGGCTCACCGCTGGCTCCTGACAACTTCACAGTTTTGGCCAAGGAGACCAGATCTGACATACGACAGCCCATTTCAGGGGAACATAGTATGGTCCACCAGTCAGAGGATGCTCCGGATAGTCACAGACCTACTTGGGGAAAGAAGGTGCCTTTTTGGGTGTGTTTGTGTGTTAGTGATTTTGTCTCATCTTCTAAGAATATGTAGGAAAGTCGGTTTGTTTAATTTGGAGTGGCCTGTTTCTAGTAAGTGCTTTGAGAAGGTGAGTGATTCTGTGTATCCCACTGTGTCCGTGGTTGTAGACAACAGAAAAGAGAATGCATCAAAGGATGTGTCCTGTCTAGTAGAAATCTTCACAGCATTCATCTTGTCCAATTTATGAATGGACTGCAGCTTACCTTATAGATGGGCAACACCTACTACCTTTCTACATTACTGATTTCTTCCTGAATTCTGGCCACTCTCCCATAGGCTCATGGTTTTGTGTTCAAGATATGTATCTCCTCCACAATCTGGGACATGGCCATGTACTGGATAGCTGAAGGGAATGGTGAGTATCACAGAAAACTCAGATATCAGTGTGACCAGGAAAGTCTCAGTGGAGAAACTGTGCTTTGGGAATTTGCTTTTCTATTGTTCTGTTGCCCTGAATGTAAGGAAGGTCTTTGCCTAAGGCCACCCCTTTCCAAAGCCTGAAAATATCAGTTTTCAAATGGAAATAAATGGGCATCACCTGTGGATCTTTGCTTAATTGCTTTGCAAAAGGATATGTCTGAATCCACCTCTTAGTGCAGTGTGAGTCCATGGCTCAGATTCTAAGCCCTGATGGATCTAAAGAAAGATCCCATGTGTGCATCCAATTCCAAAATGGCCAAAAGAGCAATCATTGTGGATGAAGTCTCTTGCTTTCCTCTGTAAGGTTCCTGATCTCCATCAAGTGAGAAGAGGGATCCTTTGGGTCAACTGAGTCCTTCAAGCCCTGCAGAGGCTAGCCCATAGGTGCTTGGGTTTTCTCATGACTCCAAATCACATAAAGAAACTATACCTGACAGTCACTATGCCTCAAATTGGAGAAGTGGAACAGTATTAATGGCAGGCATCTTTGATCAGCCCTGGTTCACAGGAACAGTGTCCAGAAACACTGACTTTAGACAAATGAAGGGCAAGGGAGTTTATTTTGACATTGTCTTCTGCTGTGTGCCTCATGGAAACTTCCAGCCAAGGTTATGATTAGTGTCTATATGGAAGAAGATGAGGGGCATGTGTGAGTGTTTTGGTTTTAATTCTGGTCATTTGTGTGGCGGTTGGAAGAGATGACTGGGTCACCAGGGATTGAACCCTGGTGTGTTTCCCCTTAGAGACTGAGTTCTGAAACTGACCTCAGAGAAGTATTGCCATAAATTGTGTTGGGATTTTAGGAGGCCACGCATGAGAGTCACCCTTGGAACCTGAGATCTAGGACCAGGGTGGCTTTCCACAAAGAACTGGGAATCTCAGCCTGGATATCACATGATTTTATTCTGAAAGACTTGGCAGCCATAGTTGAGAGTCAAAACACATAGGACCTCACATTGTAGACCTCAATGGTCCTGGCTTCAAGTGACCTTTTGTCCACTCTTTGGAAAGCCTTGCCTGTGAGAGTTCTCCAGAATTTTCTTTGAATTGAGCTTTCTCAACATTTAATGGTTCCTGAATAATTGAAATTCACAGTGCATCCAATGTCATCCTTGAAAAATGGCTAGATAAATACCATGAAATTTTTGAAATTCCCATGACCAGGTGGCACTCCAGAAACATTCGATGTCCTATTGCTTATTATGAGTGTACCAGACAGTTCCTTGATTGACAGGGTTTTCTGAAAATTGTTTAGAACAGAGATGCCAGTAATTTGTAGCCTGCTGAGTAGTGGGCGTAGAGCAGTGGTGGGCAGGTGTGTGATAAAATATCATGGTGGGTCCATGTGGATCTGCCATTGGCTTCCAAATGGCTTGTGACTGACATAGTGCAGACTTCAGACCCTTATATGTAAAGGCATCTTGTTCTATGGCGAGGTTTCAGGGCAATGTTCAGAATCAGGTTGCTATGGACAAGGGAGCAATCTTTGAGAGATAGAAGCCTGGTTTGTGCATTTTCTTGCAGACCATAACCCACCACACGTGACAGAACTCTCTCCAGCACTGTTTCCCAGTTGAACTCCTTGTATTTCGTGAAGCATGTACCAAACTCCAAGTGCAGCAGCAAGAAACACCACGAAAAGTGGAGGATGACCAAATTGTTTCACAGTCCACACGGGGAGAAAATAAACCCCCAGGGGCTACAGTTTATCTACAAAGAGAGAATTCAGCAGTGCTGCCTTGTGTTCATTGGAAAATAAGAAACTTTGTCCTCCAGGTCACATAGATGCAGACCCAGCTTTGAGGGTATCACTACAAAGGAAGCTTAACTCCTGACAAAAACCTATATATCATTGCCCAACCTCAGTGGCAGTTTCTCTAAAAGTTTTAGGCATGCAGAGCTCCATGTTTGTGGAGTGTGTACCGTGTTCTTACTTTTGGAAACTCCTATACCACCTCCAAGTTTGTGCACTCCTGAGCATTTTCCATTCCAGAAATGTAATCACAGATTTTGCAACTTTTCTTCTCTAATTGTGTCTTACTTGGGGCGAAGATAATTTCAAGGCATTGTTCTGGATGAGAGTCAGAAGATTTGTTTTAGCACATATTTGCATACACATTGGATTAATTTTCCTATTTTTCCATTCAAAATTCTGAATCCCTGACACTAACCCATATTCTAATAGACTCTGACTACTAATTCTAATATGATGGAGAAAAATAACCCAAACAGTACATAAATACATGCAGTTCAGGGTTGGACTTGCCTTTTGCATGATAAAGGGTAGGTATTATGAATCTAGTCAATTTTTAATTGAAATAGTTCTCCATGTGTTTTGAAAGTTAACAAATATGTGAATTACTGTCTCCCATTTTCTGGAGCCTATTCAGCACATGTATTTTTATATGCACAAATAGAATCCTACACGGTATCACACGTACATTCTTTTGAGTTACATGACTTGGCAGATACAAATTGTGAGAAGTGATCACTCGTCCTAAACGCTGTTAGAACTGAAAATTCAACCTATGGGTGAGCTTCCCAGTGGAACAACATTATACATAAACCCATGTTCAGTAAAATGAATGTTTTTGCATCTTTATGATATATATTTCATGATGAATTTCGATTGGCATATATATTGCTATTTTTTAATTTCTGTGTTTGTGTGTGTGTGTGTGTGTATATACTCTCCAGATTTTTAAAAATATGAAAATTATGTGTCTTATATACACTCCCTAAATTCATTCATGTTCATGTATGTGGATTAATAATCAACTTTTCACAAGATTATTCTTAGAAATACTCAAACACCTGAAATACATATTTGTTTCCTAGTACTGAGAACTAACTTCAGTGAAAGGTGCATACAAATTCTAATATGTCTACATTAACTGACCCAGTTGAACATCAATGCATGTTGGTTCCTATGGGACACGATGTGTATTTTGACGTTAATTTTTATTCCATACTGGTACATTACTATTTCTTCAGTTTATGCACATCTTAGCATATATATTTCATTCACTAGTTAGCAAATTTATAGGCATTTGTTTCACTTTCAGTCACTTCCTGCTCCAGAACACATGTATTTCTCTATGTTTCTTGACTGGTCTATTCATGAGACTTTTTTTCCAAATATATTGTTTTCGATTTCCATAATCAATTTTGAAGAAAAACTCACACACCCTTCATGATTAACCATAACCATAAGATAATCATTAGATATATAACTGGTTGGAATTAATGATTGTATATCAATATAACATTTCTTATATATTTTCAGATATCCATTTAATCCATTATTTAAAGTGGATCTAGTTATATTATTTATTCACAGTATTGTCTATTCATGCATTATGTCTATATTAATAGAAACAGGGTACACCTATTTGTACCCCCATACGAATTTATAAATCTTCAAAATATTGCTCTCAGAAATGGTGGAAGAAATACTCATGTCACCTGATCTACATACACATTTTATCACAGAAATATTCCGGACACAAAAAGCAAAGGTCACACTTACAATTGTACCAAAGCCTAAATGAAAACATAGCATCCATTACTAAAATCATCCATGTCCAGGTTGCCTAATGCTCTCAAATATCAATCCTATTGGTGACTACATATTTGTTTCTTCCTAAGATTATATATTCAACTTCAAACCTGTTGAAAATGTCTAACCCTATCACACACTTTATACTTTGCTTGATTTCCTAATGTCTCTATTGATATCTGCTTTCCTACATGTTTTCCCCAGTTAATCATTGTGACTGACTCTTCACATGTGCTGACATTTACATACACTCTCTACCCGAAACCCTATTGCTGAAGAACTTTTGGTCCAAATCCTATGCTCACTCTTCTTTCTAAATCTACCAACTACCTTCCTAATCCTACCGACTATCGGTTTTTGACTGGATGCTCTCTTCAACATTCAATCATCCAAGGTACAAGGTCCGATGCCAGTGTATATTGATTTATCTGAGACATCTGTGCAGCACATAACTCAAAGTTAAGTATCCCACTCAAGTCCCCAATGCCCTTCTGGGCTTCAAATCTTACCTAGATTTCTGCTTTCATACTTATATTTCACATGTATACTCTTGTAAATATCGCAGGTTGCCAATACCATTATTCATCCCGCAGAAAGATTCGTAACCCAAATCGAACTTGTTATTAACCCTAACCATACACTGTTCCCTCAATATAACTAACTTAAGAGCAGCGACAGAGTGGGTCTTACAATATAGAAATGTAGAAGATCTTCCACCTGCTTAGAACCTCAAAGATCCATGAAGAAATGATCCTTGGAGAAGATGTAGGCAGCTATGTAGGACCTGAGAGAGCAATAGTCATCTTCCATGCAAACAACCTGGTCAGGATGAATTGATGTGTCTGAATCAGCCTCTCTCTTCTTAATGTAGAGAAGATGGACCAAACCAGGCCTCTGTGGAGAGCTGTTCCAGGGTGCCTATGGTTGATATACCATTATAACTTCTGAATGTGTCACAGGATGTTGGGGCAGCCTCTATCTCATGGGAACCTTGGAAGCAACTGTTAGGACAAAGTGGTTACCAAGGCAGTGACCATATTCAGTTCCTGAAAGAAGTGACCTCACTTCACTTCCTTGGTGATGGAATTCTCTGAACTTGGGATCCAGGAAGCCAGGCACCCAGAGCCAGTCCCACTCCAGACCCAGTGGGCTAACTTGTTTGCTTTTCCAAAAGACATAGTCAGTCTTTCTTGGTACCTGCTGATGTGAGGATGGCCAAATGCCAGCAGAGCTCTGAAGAGGGGCCTTTCCTGAGAAAGCAGGCAGTGGCTCACTGCTGGATCCTTACAACTTCACGGAGTTGGACATTGAGACCAGATGTGAAACAGGACAAGCCATTTTGGGGGAACATAATATGGCCCACCAGTCAGAAGACACTCCGGATAGTCACAGACCTATTTGGGGGAAGGAAGTGCCTTTGCCGTTGTTGGTGTGAGTTTGTGGTTTTTTCTCATGTTCTGAGAATAGGTAGGAAAGGTGGTTTGTTTGGTTTGGAGTGGACTGTTTCTAGTAAGTCGTTTTACATTGTGAGTGTTTCTATGTCTGTGTATCCCACTGTATCCATGGTTGTAGACATTAGAAAAGAGAATGCACCAATGGATGTGTTGTCTCTAGTTGAAAGCTTCCGCAATTCATACTGCACAATTGATGAATGCACTGCAGCTTGCCTTATGGATGGGCAACATCTACTATCTTCTAAAGTTCCTGTTTTCTACGTGAATTCTGGCCACTCTCCAGAATAGACTCATGGTTTTGTTTCCCAGATATGTAACACCACAAGGCTCTGTGACATGGCCATGTTCTGGATAGCTGAAGGGAATGAGATCATCTCAGAAAACTCAGATATCAGTGTGTGCAGTAAAGTCTCAGTGGAGAAACCCTTCTTGGGCCATTTGCTTAATTCTATTTCTATTACCCTAAATGTCAGAAAGGTCTTTGCCTCAGGCCACCCCTTTTTGTAGCCTGAAAAACACTGTTTTCATATGGAAATGAATGGACCCCACCTGTGGCTCTTTGCTTAATTTCTTTGGAATGGGATGTGTCTGAATCAGCCTCTTGTCCTTGTATGAGGTTGTGGCTTAGATTCTCAGCACCTGATGGATCTAAAGAAAGATCCCATGTTCTTCCAAAACTAAAATGTCCAAAAGAGCAGTCATTGTGGATGAATATTTTTGCCTTCTTGTTTTAGGTTCCTGAACTCCATCAAGTGAGAATAGGGATCCTTTGGGTCAAATGAGTTCTTAAAATCCCTGCAGAGGCTAGCCCATATGTGCTTGGATTTTCTCATGAATCCAAATCACATAAAGAATCTATACCCTACAGCCAGTAGGCTGAAATTGGAGAAGTGGAACACTTTAACAGCAGGAATATTTGATCACTCCTGGTTCACAGGAAGAGTGTCCAGGCCACCATGATTTTAGGCAAATAAGGGGCAAGTGAGCTTATTTTGGACACTACCTTGGGCTCATAGAAACCTCCAGCTAGAGGTTATGATGAGTGTCTACATGGAAGAAGATGATGGCCCTGTGGGAGTGTTTTGATTTTAATTGTGGTAATTTTTGTGGCGGTTGGAAGGGATGACTGGGTCCACCTGGGCTTGAACTCTGGTGTGATTCCCCTTAGAGACTGCATTCTGGAATTGACCTCAGAGAAGTATAGCCATGAATTGTGTTGGGATTTTAGGAGGACACACATAAGACTCACTCTTGGAAACTGAGATCTATGCCCAGGGTGGCTTTCCACAGAGGCCTGGGAATCTCAGCCAGGATATCACATGATTTTATTCTGAAAGACTTGGCAGCCATAGATGAGAGTCAAAACATACATGGACCTCACATTGTAGACGTGAATTGGCCTGGCTTTATGTGACCATTTGGTAACTCTTTGAGAAGCCTTGACTTTGAGAGTTCTCCAGAGCTTTCATTGAAATGAACTTTCTCACACTTAATGGTTCCTGAATGAATTGAGACCCACAGTGCCTCTAACTTCATTTTTGAAAAATTGCTAAATAAATACCATGAAATTTTTTAAATTCCCATGACCAGGTGGAACTGCAGAAAATTTGATGTCCTGTTGCTTATCATGTGTATACCAGACAGTGCCTTGTTTAACTGGGTTTCATGAAAATGATGTAGAACACGAGATTCCAGTAATTTGGAGCCTGCTGAGTAGTGGGCCTAGAGCAGTGGTGGGAAAGTGTGTGAAAAAACATCATGGAGGGGCTATGTGGATCTGCCATTGGCTTCCAAATGGCTTGTGACTGATATAGTGCAGACATGAGACCCTTATATGTAAAGGCATCCTGTTATATGGAGAGTTTTAAGGGCAATGTTCAGAATAAGTTTACTATGGTTACTGGGGCAAGCTCTGTGGGATAGAAGCCTGGTTGGTGCATTCTCCTGCAGACCCTGACCCACCACAAGTGACAGAACTCCCTCCAGCACTGTATCCCAAATGAACTTCTTATATTTTGTGAAGCAAATACCAAATTCCCAGTGCAGCAGCAAAAAACACCATGAAAAGTGGAGGATGACCAAATGTCTTCACAGTCCCCACTGGGAGACACTTAGAATCCAGTGGCCACAGTTTACCTACAAAGAGAGAATTGAGCACTGCTTCCTCATGTTCATTGGAATATAAGAAACCATCTCTTCCCGGTCACATAGATGCAGACCCAGCTTTGATGGTCTCACTACGAAGGAAGCTAAAGCTCATGACAGCAACATATATTTCAGGATCCCAACCTCAGAGGCCATTTCCCAAGAATTCTTAGGCCAGCAGAGCTCCTTGTTTGTGGAGTGTTTACCCTGTCCTTTACTTTTGGAAACTCCTCTACCACCTCAAAAGTTGTGAACTCCCGAGCATATTCCATTCCATGTATGTATTCCTAGATTTTTACACTTTTCAACTCTAATTGTGTCTTACTTGGGGCGAAGGTAATGTCAAGGCATTGTTCTGGATGTGAGTGGGAAGATTTTTGTGTAGCACATATTTACATACACATTGGATTCATTTTCCAATTTTCCATTTGAAATACTTAATCCCTGACACTAACCTTTACCCTACTAGTCTCTGACTAATAATCCTAAAATGATGGTGAAAAATAACCCAAAAAGAATAGAAATACAAGCAGTTCAGAGGAGGCATGGTGTATAGTTGGAATTGCTTTTTGCATTATATAATGTAGGAGTTTTAAATCTAGTCAATTTTCTGTTGAAATAGTTCTAGATGTGTTTTTAAAATTAACAAATATGTGAATCCCTGTCTCCCTTTCTCTGTAGCCTATTCAGCACATGTATTTTTATATGCACATACAGAATCCTACCTGATATCACTTGTACACACATGTGAGGTGGCTGAATTGGCAGATGCAAATTGTGAGAAGAGATCACTCCTCCTAAACGCTGTTGGAACTGAAAATTCAACCTACGGGTGAGCTTCCTAGTTGAATAACATTATACATAAATCCATTTCAGTAAAATGAATATTTTTCGATCTTTGGATTATATATATTTGATGAAGATTTTCGATTGGCATATATATTGCTACCTTTTTTTTCTTTTATTGGTTGCTCAAAACATTACAAAGCTCTTGACATATCATATTTCATACATTAGATTCAAGTGGGTTATGAACTCCCATTTTTACTCCAAATATAGAATGCAGAATCACATCAGTTACACATCCATATTTTTACATAATGTCTTATTAGTTACTGTTGTATTCTGCTACCTTTCCTATGCCCTACTATCCCCCCTCCGCTCTCTTCCCATCTTCTCTCTCTATGCTACCTACTGTAATTCATTTCACTTATTGTTTATTTTTCCATTACACTCACAACCTCTTATATGTATTTTTTTTGTAACAATAAGGGTCTCCCTCCATTACCATGCAATTTCTCTTTTCTCTACCTTTCCGTCCCACCTCATGTCTCTGCTTAATGTTAATCTTTTCTTCATGCTCTTCCTCTCTGCTCTGTTCTTAGTTGCTCTCATTATATCAAAGAAGTCATTTGGTATTTGTTTTTTTGGGATTGGCTAGCTCCACTAAGCATAATCTGCTCTAGTGCCATGCATTTCCCTGCAAATTCCATTATTTTGTCATTTTTTAGTGCTGTGTAATCCTCCATAGTATATTTAAAAAAACCATTTTTTTTTATCCATTCATCTATTGAAGGAAATCTGGGTTGGTTCCACAGTGTAGCAATTGTGAATTGTGCTGCTATGAACATCGATTGGCAGTATCCCTGTAGTACGCTCTTTTAAGGTCTTCAGGGAATAGTGCGAGAAGGGCAATAGCTGGGTCAAATGGTGCTTCCATTCCCGGCCTTCCCAGGAATCTCCATACTGCTTTCCAAATTGGCTGCACCAGTTTCAGTCCCATCAGCAATGTACAAGAGTACCCTTTTCCCCACATCGTCGCCAGCACTTGTTGTTGTTTGACTTCATAATGGCTGCCAATCTCACTGGATTGAGATGGTATTTTAGGGTGGTTTTGATTTGCATTTCTCTGACTGCAAGAAATGGAGAGCATTTTTTCATGTACTTGTTGATTGATTCTATGTCCTCCTCTGAGAAGTGTCTGTTCAGGTCCTTGGCCCATTAGGTTATTTGTTATCTTATTGTCTAATTATTTGAGTTCTTTGTATACTTTGTATACTCTGGATATTAGGGCTCCATCTGAAGGGTGAGGAGTAAAAATTTGTTCCCATGATCTAGGCTCCATATTTACCTCTCTTATTGTTTCTCTTTCTGAGAAAAAAATTTTCAGTTTAAGTAACTCCCATTTGTTGATTCTTGTTATTAACTCTTGTGCTATGGGTGTCCTATTAAGGAATTTGGAGCCTGACCATACAATATGTAGATCGGAACCAACTTTTTCTTCTATCAGATGCAGAGTCTCTGATTTGAATCTAGCTCCTTGATCCACTTTGAGTTAACTTTTGTGCATGGCGAGAGAAAGGGATTCAGTTTCATTTTGTTGCATATGGATTTTCAGTTTTCCCTGCACGATTGGTTGAAGATGCTATCCTTCCTCCATTGCAAGCTTTTAGCTCCTTTATCAAATATAAGATAGTTGTAGCTTTTTGGATTAGTCTCTGTGTCCTCCATTCTGTACCATTGGTCCACCCGCCTGTTTTGGTACCAGTACCATGCTGTTTTTGTTATTATTGCTCTGTAATATAGTTTGAAATCTGGTATCGCTATACCGCCAGATTCACACTTCCTGCTTAGAATTGCTTTTGCTATTCTGGGTCGTTTATTTTTCCATATGAATTTCATGATTGGTTTATCTATTTCTACAAAAAATTCATTTGGGATTTAGATTGGCATTTCATTAAACCTACAGACAACTTTTTAGTAATATCGCCATTTTGATGATGTTAGTTCTGCCTATCCATGAACAGGGTATATTTTTCAATCTTCTAAGATCTTATTCTACTTCTCTTTTTAGGGTTCTGTAGTTTGCATTGTATAAATCTTTCACCTCTTTTGTTAGGTTGATTCCCAAGTATTTAATTTTTATGAGGATATTGTGAATGCAGTGTTTTTCCTCATTTTCATTTCAGAAGTTTTGTCGCTGATATACAGAAATGCCTTTGATTTATGCATGTTGATTTCATTTCCAGCCACATTGCTGAATTCATTTATTAGTTCTAGTAGTTTTTTTTCTGTAGACCCTTTTGGGTCTTCTATGTATAGAATCATGTCATCTTCAAATAGTGATAATTTAAGTTCTTTTTTTCCTATTTTTATGTCTTTAATGTCTTTCAACTTTCTAATTGCTCTGGCCAGTTTTTTGAGAACTATATTGAATAGAAGTGGTGATAGAGGACATCCCTGTCTTGTTCCAAATTTTAGAAAGAATGCCTTCAATTTTTCTCCATTCAGAATGATGCTAGCCTGAGGCTTAACATAGATAGTTTTTACAATGTCGAGGTATGTTCCTTTTATCCCTAGTTTTTCTAATGTTTTGAACGTAAAGGAATGCTCTACTTTTTCTAATGGTTTTTCTGCATCTATCAAGATCATCTTATGGTTCTTATTTTTAAGTCTATTGATGTTGTGAATAACATTTATTGATTTCCATATATTGAACCCTCCTTGCATCCCAGGGATGAATCCTAGTTGATCATGGTGCACAATTTTTTTGATGTGCCTTTGTATCCAAATCACCAGAATTTTAATGAAAATTTTTGCATCTAGGTTCATCAGAGATATTGGTCTGTTGTTTTCTTTCATTGAGGTGTCTTAGTCTGGTTTCAGAAGCAGGGTGATGTTGGCCTCATAGAATGAATTTGGCAGAGCTCCCTGTTTTTCTATTTTCTGAATAACTTGAAAAGTATTGGTATTAATTCTTCTTTAAAGGTTTTGTAAAACTCCGCTGTATACCCATCCGATCCTGGGCTTTTCTTGGTTGGTAGTAGTTTGATTGCCTCTTCTATTTCATCGATTGATATTGGTCTGTTCAAATTGTGTGTATCCTCCTGACTCAGTCTAGGCAAATCATATGACTTAACAAATGTATCAATGTCTTCACTATTTTCTATTTTATTGGAATATAGGTTTTCGAAATAATTTCTAATTGTCTTCTGTATTTATGTAGCATCTGTTGTGATATTGCCTTTTTCATCCCGTATGTTAGTAATTTGAGTTCTCTCTCTTCTTCTCCTCGTTAGCATGGCTAAGGGTCTGTCAATCTTATTTATTTTTTCGAAGAACCAACTATTAGTTTTGTTAATTTTTTAATAGTTTCTTTTGTTTCAATTTCGTGATTTACTCTCTGATTTTAATAATTTCTTGCCTTCTGCTACATTTGCTGTTGTTTTGCTCTTCCTTTTCTAGGGCTTTGAGATTAAGTGAGGGCTCATTTATTTGCTGTTTTTGTTTTTTTCTTTTTTTGAGGAATGACCTCCAGGCGATGAATTTGCCTCTTGAATCTTGTTTCATTGTGTCCCATTGAATCTGATATGTTGTGTCTGTATTTTCATTTATCTCTAAGAATTTTTTGATTTCCTCCTTTATGTCTTCTGTAACCCATTGATCATTCAGTAACATATTGTTCATTTTCCATGTGATGTAGGATTTTTCCTTCCTTCTTTTACCGTTGGTTTCCAGTTTCATTCCATTGTGATCAGAAAAAAATTCATGGTATTATCTCCACCCCTTTATATTTACTGAGTGTTGCCCTATGGCATAATATATGGTCTATTTTTGAGAAGGATCCATGTGCTGGTGAGAAAAAAGTATATCCACTTGATGATGGTTGATATATTCTATATATGTCAGTTAAGTCTAGGGTGTTGATTGTGATATTGAATTCTATATTTTCTTTATTCAACTTTTGTTTGGAGGATCTGTCCAATGGTGAGAGAGGTGAGTTGAAGTCTCCCATAATTATTGTGTTGTGGTCTATTTGATTCTTGAACTTGAGGAGAATTTGTTTTATAAATGTTGCAGCACCATTATTTGCTGCATAAATATTGATAATTGTTATGTCTTGTTGGTGAATGGTTCCTTTCAACAGTATATAATGTCCTTCCTTATCCCTTTTGATTAAATTAGTCTTGAAGTCGATTTTATTCCATATGAGGATGGCCACCCCTGCTTGCTTACAAGGACCGTGTGCATGGTATAAATTTTCCCAACCTTTCACCTTCAGCCTGTGTATGTCTTTTCCATTCAGATGTGTCTCCTGGAAGCAACATATTGTTGGATTTTTTTTTTTTAATCCACGTTACAAGTCTATGTCACTTTATTGGAGAGTTTAAGCCATTAATGTTTAGAGTTAGTATTGATATATGGTTTGTATTGCCACCCGTCTTTGATTATTTATCTTTTTTTTTAATTTAGTTTGTTTATCCATGATTAACTTTTCCCCCGCCCTCTGTCATTAATGAGGCACTTCCCACTGATGGTTTTCTTTGTTGATATTCATTTTTTCCTCGTGTAGTGTTTTCCTTAAGATGCTTTGCAATGCTGGTTTTCTGGCTGCAAGTTCTTTTAGCTTTTGTTTATCACGAAATGTTTTTATTTCGTTGTCTTACCTGAAGCTTAATTTTGCTGAATACAGATTTCTTGGTTGGCATCCATTGTTTTTAAGTGTTTGAAATACGTTGTTCCAGGATCTTCTCACTTTCAGCGTCTGTGATGAAAAATCTGTTGTTAACATTTTTGGTTTACCCCTGATTGTAATCTGCCTCCTTTCTCTTGTAGCTTTTAATATTTTCTCTTTGTTCTGTATATTGGATATCTTCATAACAATGTGTCTTGGCATTGGTCTACTGTGATTTTGTGTGCTCGGTGTCCTGTAAGCATCTACAATTTTTTTTATCCGTTTCCATTTTTATTTCTGGAAAGTTTTCTGTAATTATTTCATACAGCAGGTTACTCATTCCCTTGGTTTGAATCTCTGTACCTTCCTCTATCCAGATGACTCATTAGTTTTTTTTTTTCTTATGTTATCCCATATCTCTTGGATGTTTTTCTCATGACTTTTTACCAGCATTTCTTTGTTGGCTAGACTTTTTTCAAGATGATATATTTTGTCTTCATTATCTGACATTCTGTCTTCTACTTGCTCCACTCTGTTAGTGATACTCTCAATTGAGTTTTTAATTTGTTTTATCATTTCCTTCATTTCTAGAATTATTGTTTGATTTTTTTTTTATAATCTCTATCTCCTAATTAAGATGCTTAATTTCTTTTTATATCTGTTTATGTAATTCATTTTCAATGTGTTCTTTCACTGTTTGGTTTTGATGTCTCGTATCCTCTTTAAGGTTCCATTCCATCTGTCTAAGGTATTTCTTGAGTTCTTTATATGACCATTTTTCTGATGACTCTAGGTCCTTCTGAATATTTAGGCTGTCCATCATTGTTTGTACTCCTTTTCTTCCTTGCTTTTTTATGCTGCTCATGTTACTTCTTGTTTTGTTTGACTGCTGAGTTACTGCTTACTCTTATAAATTTATTTGATGCTTGGGAGGAAAGATATTAGAAGGGAAGGGAAGAAGTCACTAAAGAGAATGAGAGTAGACAGGTAGAATTCAAGGAAGGGAGAATAAGAAAATTGAAAAGAAATGAAAAGACAAAAGAAAAAAATAGAAAATAAAGAAAGAAAAAAAATTTAAATAATAATTATAATTAAAAAATGAAAATTAAAATTTAAAATAATATTAATAATAATAATGATAAAATAAAAAATAAAAAAATAAAAACATTAAAAAAGTTAAAGAACAACAACAACAAAAATGAAAATGAAAGAAATATAAAAAAATATAAATTAAAAAAATAATAATAATACATGCAGTCATAGAGTTCAATTAACTTCTCTTTCAGTATGTGGAGCTGTGTGCACTGGGCCAAGCTCCTCCTCTGAATAAGTGGGAACCAATCACTGTGCAGCAGCTCTTCCTCCCAGACTTGGCGGATCTCCAATCCTGAGTGCCTAGGGCCTTCTCTTGTGCTTCCTCAAGCCATGCCCTGATCACCTGTGATGCTCACCACAATAGTGGTTACAAGCCAGAACTCTACTCCTGGCAGCCCTGTTTTCATGAACGCCTGTGCACACTCTCCCTGTTTGCCTCCCTCAGACCCTAAGTTTGTAGAGCTTGGGGCTGAGGACCCCCAGCGAATTTTCTTGCCCTCTGGGAGCCACGCCACCGGTACGTGGTGTAAGAGACCTCAATTGTCAGCACTTGTGGGATCAGGAGCCCGGAATTCCACGCCGCTAGTCCCGAGCCAATCCTGATTCCCTAGGTCTGGCTATCGCGCTCACGGGAGAGCTGGGAGAGGCCCTTACGGCAGAGCTGGGAGGGGCCCTTAAGGTTTCCCCGCTGTGTTGAGAGAGATGGCTAGGGGATTACACACCTGTCACGCTGGTTTCAATGAAGTTATCTCCTCTGCCCGTGACATCATTTCTATGCTATGGTGGTATCCCATGCAAATGGTGACCGTTTGTTCCCTTTGCAAGGTAACCAACGCAACGGGTGGGTCCTGACTGTCTCTCCCAAGCGCCGTTTCAATCCTGTGGCCACTGCCTTTGAAGGCTTGGTTGGCTTTTACCTCTGAAAGTTCAGAAGGGCCGAACAGTTATTTCAGAGGGATCTTAGTGCTGAGTCACGAGAACCAGGCAAACCGGAGGTTGAATGCAGCCGATCCAGGCTCGGTGTGTGTTCTGAGGGGCCCAGAATGTTCGCACCAGATCCACATTAGGTCAACATTGCCTAGTGATTCTGAGCAAACAGCATTTAGACAGTTTACGACTCCCGATGCCCGCGCAGCTGAAGAGGTCAGAGACTTGATTTTTCCATGCCTGCCTTCATGATGGATTTCCTGTATTGCTAGTTTTTTATATCTGTGCATGTGAGTGTGTATGTATGAGAGTGTATATATATATATATATATATATATATATATATATATACACTCTCCAGATTTTTTAAAATATGAAATATATGTGTCTTATTATACACTCCCTAAATTCATTCATATTCATATATGTGTATTTATAATCAACTTTCCACAAGATTATTCTCAGAAATAATCATCCACCTGAAATACATATTTGTTTTCTAGTACTGAAAACTAAATTCAGTGAAAGGTGCAAACAAAACCTAATATTTCTACAGTTACTGAGCTAGTTTAACATCAATGCAAGTATATTCTTAGGGGACATGATGTGTATTTTGATTTTCATTTTTATTCAACACTTATACGTTACGATGTCTTCAGTTTATGCACATCATAGGATATATATTTCATTCAAAAGTTAGAAAATTTATAGGCATTTGTTTCACGATCAATCACTTTCTGATTCAGAACACATGATTCTTCTATGTTTCTTGACTGGTCTTTTCATGAGACTTCTTTCCAAACACATTATTTTCGTTTAACATCATCACTTATAAAGCAAAACTCAAACACCCTTCATGATAAACCATAATCCTAATATTACCATTAGATATATAACTGGTTGAAATGAATGATTATATATCAATATAAGATTTCTTATATATTTTCAGATTTCAATTCAATCCATTATTTAAAGTGGAACCAGATACATTATTTATTCATATTATCGTCTATTCATGCATTATCTCTATATTCATAGACACAGGGTACACCTCTTTGTACCCCTAATACTAATGTATATGTCTTCAAAATATTGCTCCCAGACATGGTGAAAGAAATACTCATGTTACCTGATCTACATATACATTTTACCACCGAAATATTCTGAACAAAAAAAAATGTAAAGGTCACACTTATGATTGTACCAAAGCCTAAAAGGAAAGTGAACATGGATAAGTAATAACATCCGTGTCCAGGTTGCCTAATGCTCTCAAATGTCAATCCCATTGGTGACAACATATTTGTTTTTTCCTATGATTATATATTCAAACTCAACCCTGTTGAAAATGTCTAATCCTATCACTCATTTATACTTTGCCTGATTTCGTTATGTCTCTATTGATACCTGCTTTTCTACATAATTTCCCCAGTTCATCATTGTGAAAGACTCTTCACATGTACTGACATTTACATTCACTCTCTAAACGAAACCCTATTGCTAAAGAAGCTTTTTATTCCAAATCATATTCTCACTCTTCTTCCTAAACCTACCGACTATCTTTCTAATCCTACCGACTATCCCTTTTTAACTGGATGTTCTCTTCTACATTCAATCATCCAAGGTACAAGGTCCTATGCCATTGTATATCGATTTAACTGAGACAATTGTACAGAACGTAATTCAACACTATGCATCCCAATCAAGGGCCCAATGCCCTTCTGGGCTTCAAATCTTTTTTAGATTTCCGTTTTCATACATATATTTCACTTATATATTCTTATAAATATCGCAGGTACCCAATCCCTTTATTCATCCTGCAGAATGATTCCTAACCCAAATCAAACATATAATGAACCCTAACCATACACTAACTTTACCGAAGAGCAGGGACAGAGTTGGTTTTAAAATACAGGAATGTAGGGTATCTTCACCTGCTGAGAACCTCAAATGTTCATGCAGAAATGATCCCTGGTGAAGATGAAGGCAGCTATGAAATACCTCAGAAAGCAAAAGTCATCTTTCATGGCAGTCATCCTGGTCGGGTTGAAGGGTTGTGTCTGAATCACTCTCTCTTCTTAATGTATACAAGATGGACCAAACCAGTTCTGTGTGGAGAGCTGTTCCGAGGTGCTTATGATTGATATAACATTCTAACTTGTGAAAGTGTTACAGGAAAACAGGGGCAGCCTCCACCTAATGGGACTTTTGGAAGCAACTGTTAGGGCAAAGTGGTTGCCAAGGCAGTGATGTAATTCAGATCCTGAAGGAAGTGACCTCACCTCACTTCCTTGGTGATGAAACTCTCTGAACTTGGGATCCAGGAAGCCAGGAACCCAGACACAGTCCCTGTCCCAGTCCCAGTGGTCTCATATGTTTGGATTTACCAAGGACAGAGTCAGTCTTTCTTTGAACCTACAGATGTGAGGATGGCCAAATGCCAGGAAACCTTTGAAGAGGGGCTTTTCCTCAAAAAGCAGGTAGTGTCTCACCACTGGCTCTTGACAACTTCACAGAGTTGGCCAAGCAGACCAGAACTGAGACAGGAGAGGTCATTTTGGGGAAACATAGTATGGCCCACCAGTCAGAGGACACTCCGGAGAGTCACAGACCTACTTGGGGGAAGGAGGTGCCTTTGTGGGTGTGGGTGTGATTTTGTGGTTTTGTCTCAAGTTCTCAGAATAGGTGGGAAAGGCAGTTTGTTTGGTTTGGAGTGGACTACTTTTAGTAAGTCCTTTGACAAGGCGAGTGTCTGTGTATCCCACTGTGTTCATGATTGTAGACATTAGAAGAGAGAAGGCATCAATGGATGTTTCCTGTCTACTAGAAAGCTTGCCAGCATTCATTGTGCCCAATATATGAGTGGAATCAGGCTTGCCTTATGGATGGGCAACACCTACTAGCTTCATAATTTCCTGTTTTCTCCTTCAATTCTGGCAACACTCCAGAATAGTATCATGGTTTTGTGTCCAAGATATGTACCACCTCCAATATCTGTGACATGGCCATGTACTAGATAGTTGAAGGGAATGGCTAGCATCTCAGAAATCTCAGATATCAGTTGACCAGGAAAGTCTCAGTGGAGAAACCCTGCTTTGGTCCTTTTGCTTACCTATTGTTCTGTTGCCCTGAATGTCAGGAAGAACTTTGCCTCAAGCCACCACTTTGTGAAGCCTGAAGAAAACAGTTTTCAAATGCAAATGAATGGGCATCACGTGTGGATCCATGCTTAATTGCTTTGAAAAGGGATATGTCTGAATCAGTCTCTTGGCCATGTGTGAGGCTGAGGCTTAGATTCTCAGCACCTGATGGATCTAAAGATACATCCCATGCATGCATCGAAAACCAAAATGGCAAAAAGATCAGATATTGTTGATTAACTCTCTTGCCTTCCTCTGGTAGGTTCCTGACATCCATCAAGTGAGAACAGGGATCCTTTGGGTCAAATGAGTTCTTCAAAACCCAGCACAGGCTAGCCCATAGGTGCTTGTTTTTCTCATGACTCCAATTCACTTAAAGAATCTAAACCTCAAAGTCAGTAGGCCTCAAGTTGGAGAAGCTAAGCAGTATTAAAGGAAGGCCTATTTGATCACTCCTGGTTTACAGGAAGGGTGTCCATGCCACCCTGACTTTAGGCAAATGAGGTGCAGGAAGCTTATTTTGGACACTGACGTGGGCTGCTTCCCTCATGGAAACCTCCAGCCACAGGTTATGATGAGTGTATATATGGAAGAAGATTTGGGCCATGTGGGAGTGTTTGGGATTTAATTGTGGACATTTGAATGGTGGTTTGAAGAGATGACTGGGTCCACGTGGGCTTGCACCCTGGTGTGATTCCCCTTAGAGACTGAGTTGTGGTACTGATCTCAGAGAAGTATTGCCATGAATTGTGTTGGGATTTTAGATGGCCATGCATGAGAGTTGCCCTTGGAAAGACATCTAGGCCCAAGTTGACTTTCCACAGATCACAGGGAATCTCAGCCAGGATATCACATGATTTTATTCTTAAAGACTTGGCAGCCATTTTTGAGAGTCAAAACACACATGGACCTCACATTGTAGACCTCAATGGGCCTGGCTTAATCTGACATTTTGGCCACTCTTTGGGAAGCCTTGCCTGTGAGAATTCTCCAGAGTTTTCATTGAAATGAACTTACTCACCATTTAATGGTTCCTGAATAAATTGAAACCCACAGTGCCTCCAACTTCTTCCTTGAAAATTGGCTAGATAAATACCATAAAAATTTTTGAAATTCCCATGACTGGGTGGCACTGGAGAACATTTGGATGTCCTGTTGCTGATCATGAGTATGTAAGACAGTGCCTTGATTGACTTGGTTTTATGAAAATGGTGTAGAACAGAGATGCCAGTGAGTTGGATCCTGTTGAGTAGTTGTCCTAGAGCAGTGGTTGGCAGGTGTGTGATAAAACATCTGTGTTGGGCCATGTGGATCTGCCATTGTCTTGCAAATGGATTGTGACTGACATTTTGAAGCCAGTAGACTCTTATATGTAAAAGCATATTGTTATATGGAGAGGTTTCAGGGCAATGTTCAGAATCAGGTTGCTGTGGTCAATGGGGCAAGCAATGTGGGATAGAAGCCTGGTTGGTGCATTCTCCTGCAGAACCCGACCCACCACAATTGACAGAACTCACTTCAGCACTGTGTCCCTGTTGAACTCCTTGTATTTCATGAAGCAAATTCCAAACTCCCAGTGCAGCAGCAAGAAACACCACGAATAGTGGAGGATGACCAAATGGATTTACAGTCCACACGGGGAGACACTTAGACCCCAGTGGCCACAAGTTACATACAAATAGAAAATTCAGCACTGATGCCTCATGTTCATTGGAAAATAAGAAACAATGTCATTCATGTCACATAGATGAAGACCCAGCTTTGATGGTCTCACTCCAAATGAAGCTAATGCTCCTGACAACAGCATATATTTCATTGCCCAACCTTAGAGGCAGTTTCTCCAGATGTCAGGCTGGCAGAACTTCATGTTTGTGGAGTGTTTACCCTGTCCCTTACTTTTGGAAACTCCTCTACCACCTCCAAATTGTGAACTCCTGAGCATTTTCCATTCCACATATGTATTCACAGATTTTCTAACTCCTCTCCTCTAATTGTGTCTTATGTGGGGCGAAGGTAATGTCAAGGCATTGTTATGAATGAGAGTGGGAAGTTTTTTGTGTAGCACATATTTGCATATACATTGGATACATTTTCAAATTTTCCTATCGAAATACTGAATCCCTGACACTAACACATACCCTAATAGACTTTGACTTCTAATCCTAATATTATGGAGAAAAATAACCCAAACAGAATAGAAATACAAGAGGTTCACAGGAGGCATGGTGTATAGTTGGACTTGCCTTTCGTATGATAAATGGTAGGTGTTATAAATCTAGCGAATTTTAATTGAAATAGTCCTCCATGTGTTTTAAAAGTTAACAAATATGTGAATAACTGTCTCCCTTTCTTTGTAGCCTATTCATCACATGTATTTTTATATGCACATATCGAATTCTACCTGGTATAACTCGTACATTTTGTGAGGTGGCTGGCTTGGCAGATACAAATTGTGAGAAGAGATCACTCCTACTAAATGCTGTTGGAACCGAAAATTCAAGATACGGGTGAGCTTCTTAGTTGAACGACATAAATCCATGTTCATTAAAATGAATATTTTTGGATCTGTGGATGATATATATTTCATGGTGAATTTCGATTGGCATACATAATGCTACTTTTTTAATGTCTCTGTGTGTATGTATATATATACATATATATATATTTTTTTTTCACTCTGCAGATTTTTCAAAATATGAAGTATATTTTTCTTATTATACACTCCCTAAATTCATTCATATTCATGTATGTGGATTTATAATCAACTTTTCAAAAGATTTTTCTCAGAAATATTCATCCATCTGAAATACTTATTTGTTTCCTAGTACTGAAAACTAACTTCAGGGGATCATATGATGGCTGCGAAGGGAGTGCATCATCCTCATATACCGCATCACTGTGCGGGAGAATGACGAGTTAGAATGGCTAAAACCTATCTTGTTAGGAATTTCCAGCAAAATTGTGGTTCTCCAAAACCTAGTGTACTAATTTCCATCTCACGAGGATCAGCTACGGGAACTCAAACGAGAGTGATTTGTCCTCACAGAAGGTCATGTGGCTTATTCAGGAAATCGCTCCGTGGCTAGAGTCTGTGGTGCGTGCTGGGAAACGACGAGATAGCAACGCAAATATACAGTGGTGCAGATACTGTGGGCTCCTGCCAGGTATGCAATCACTGTGCTCAGTGCTGAATTCTGGGTTTGAGACGGGGAAGCATGCAGTCCAACTCGTTTCTCCGCACCAGTCAGACCACAGAGGAACCCAGCGGCCACCATCTTGGAGAGGTGACGTCACCATCCCTGTTTTCGACTGATCGCAGCTTATTCAGCTATAGAACCGGTAATTTCAGGATGCCATTCACCTTTGTCTTGCAGACAAATTACTCAGGCTCAGTGCTAGAGAACCCGCAGAAACTGCGTCTTGGAGCCTGCTTCTATTAGAACATACACCGAGCCCAGAGCGGCCGAATTCCGCCTCCCGGAACTGATCTGGCCCTGGGCTAAAGAACCTGCGGAAACTGCTTCTCGGTCCGGGTCTTGCTGAATACTGTGGAGGTAAATATCAACCGAGCCTTCATAGGGAGTGCAACAGGATTGAGACGGGGCTTGTGAGTGCCGGTCAGAACTCACCCATTGCTTTAGTCACCCAGCAAAGGGAACAAAATGCTGCCTTTTGCATGGGATACCAACATGGCAGAGATCTGATGTCATCAGAAAGCAGCAGAGGAGATAACTTCATTGATACCATCGGTGACAGAAACAGTTGGTCTCCTGGTAAAGAAAGTGAGTCACAAACACCCGGGTCTCTCTCACTTTGTCATCAAGCCAGAGGGGCAGAGCAGAGCCGCCGCCCACGCCCGGAACAGGCCCAGCGACACACCTGCATGGTAGTCACGTCACCCCAATTGGAATAGAGGCAGAGCAGAGCCGCCGCCCTTGCCCAGAACAGGCCCAGTGACCCGCAGGCATGGTAGTCAAATCACCCGAATTGGAATAGTTGCAGAGCAGAGCCTTCTCCCTCACCTAGTACAATCCCAGTGGCCCACCGGCATGGTAGTCAGGTCACCCCAATATTAGTAGGGACAGAGCAGAGCCTTCGCCCGCACCCAGAACAGGCCCAACAACCTGCCGGCATGGTAGTCACGACCCCCCAAATGGAGTAGTGGCAGAGCAGAGCCATCACCAGCACCCGCAAGGTAGGCACACCTGCACCTGACTGGCAGAAGAGGCCCATCGCCCTGCCGGAGCGGCAGACACTTCACCCCATTTGGAATAGGAGCAGAGCAGATCCGTTGCCCGTGCCCGCAAGGTAGGCAGACCTGCGACAAACTGGCGGAACAGGCCCAGCAACACACCTGCATGGTAGTCACGTCACCCCAATTGGAGTAGGGGCAGAGCAGAGCCGCCGCCAGCACCTACAAGGTAGGCAGACCTGCGACTGATCGGCAGAACACCCCAGGGGTCCACGGGCCTGGTAGACACGTGACACCAATTGGAGGAGGGGCAGAGCAGAGCCGCCTCCCGCGCCTGCATGGTAGGCAGACCTGCAACCGATCAGGAAAACAAGCCCAGCGGCCCGTCAGCAAGCTAGTTAGATCACCCTAATTGGAGGAGCAGCACAGCCCCCCTGCACCCATGCAAGGGAGACTTTGCAACTATACAAGAGCAATATAAATATATAGGAGGAAAATTTCAAAATCACAACAGTTTCACCAAGCAGAAAGAAAAGCGAGCAGTATGATAAGACAAGGAAAAAGGACCACAAGCAATGCAGGTCAGCACAACTTTAGAAGAGGTAATAGCTGCAGTAAATGGAATGTCAGATAAAGAACTCAGGATATACATGCTTCAGATGATCTGGAGTCTCAAGGAAGACATTAGACAGCAAAATCAGACAATGAAAAATCACTTTGACAATGAATTACATAAACAAATCCAAGAAGCAAAAGATCAGCTATACAGGGAGATAGAGGTTGTAAAAAATAACAAACAGAAATCCTAGAAATGCAGAAAGCAATAAACCAACTTAAAAACTCAATTGAGAATACTACCAGCAGAGTAGAACACTTAGAAGATAGAACATCAGACAATGAAGACAAAGTATTCCAACTTGAAAAGAACATAGACAGCTCAGCAAGACTGTTAAGAAACCATCAACAGAATATCCAAGAAATACGGGATAACATAAAGAGACCAAACTTAAGAGTCATTGGAATACAGGAAGGTATAGAGGTCCAAACCAAAGCAATGAGCAATGTATTCAATGAAATAATACGAGAAAACTTCCCAGACTTGAAGAATCAGACTGACTCCCAAGTCCTAGAAGCCTACAGGACGCCGAATGTGCAAAATCATAAGAGATCCACACCTAGACACATTATAATGAAGATGCCCAACGTACACAATAAGGAGAGAATTTTAAATGCTACAAGAGAAAAAAAAAGCAGATTACATTTAGGGGTAAACCAATCAGGATAACAGCTGATCTTTCAACACAGACTCTGAAAGCTAGAAGATCCTGGATTAACATTTTTCAAACACTGAAAGAAAATGGATTCCAACCAAGAATTGTGTATCCAGTGAAATTAAGCATCAGGATGGAAGATAAAATCATAACCTTCTATGTTAAAAAAAAAGTTAAAATAAATTGTAGCTAGAAAACCATCTCTTCAAAACATCATTGGCAAAATATTACAGGAAGAGGAAATGGAAAATAACAATAAAAACCAACAGTGGGAGGTAGTACAGTAAAAGGGGGAAATAATCAATGTAGAAAACAATCCATGTTTAATAACATAAATAAACAAATAGGGCTGGAAGAACAACCATTATCTCAATAATAACCGTAAATGTTAATGGCTTAAACTCACCAATTAAGAGACACAGGCTAGTAGAATGGATCACAACACAAGACCCAATAATATGCTGCCTACAGGAGACGCATTTGATAGGAAAAGACATACATAGACTGAAGGTGAAAGGTTGGGAAAAATCATATCACTTATATGGACTTCGGAAACAAGCAGGAGTGTCCATACTCATATCAAATAAAATAGATTTCAAGCCAAAGTTAATCAAAAGGGATAAAGAGGGACACTACATACTGCTCAAGAGAACCATACATCAACAAGACATAACCATTATAAATATATATATGCCCCAAACAATGGTGCAGCTATGTCCATCAAACAAACTTTTCTCAAGATCAAGAGTCTAATAGACCACCATACAATAATCATGGGAGACTTCAACACACCTCTCTCACCACTGGACAGGTCTTCCAAACAAAAGTTGAAATAGAAAACTATAGAACTCAATAACACAATTAATAACCTAGACTTAATTGACATATATCGAATATACTCCTCAACATCAAGCAGTTACATTTTTCCTCAGCAGCACATGGATCCTTCTCAAAAATAGATCATATATTATGTCACAGGGCAATTCTTAGACAATATAAAGAAGTAGAGATAATACCATGCATCTTATCTGATCATAATCTAATATAAACTAAAAATCAATGATAAACGAAGGAAGGAAAAATCATGCATCACTTGGAGAATGAACAATAGGTTACTGAATGATCAATGGGTTATAGAAGACATCAAGGAGGAAATTAAAAAATTCTTAGAGATAAATGAAAACACAGGCACAACATATCAGAATCTATGGGACACACTGAAATCCGTTCTAAGAGGAAAATTCATTGCTTGGATTTCATTCCTTAAAAAAAGAAAAAAAAAAAACAAAACAAATAAATGATGTCATACTTCATCTCAGAATCCTAGAAAAAGAAGAGGAAAACAACAGCAAAATAAGTAGAAGGTAAGATTTAATTAAAATCAAAGCTGAAATTAATGAAATCGAAACAAAAGAAACAATTGAAAAAATTGAGAAAACTAAAAGTTGGTTCTTTGAAAAAATAAATAAAATCGACAGACCCTTAGCCATGCTAATGAAGAGAAGAAGAGAGAAAACTCAAATTACTAGCATACGGGATGAAAAGGGCAACATCACATGTTAAGGTATATAAACAAGTCAGGATGGCACCTGGTATTTTGCCAGAGAAATGTTAGGGTCTGTAAACAAGTCTGGATGGCGCCTGGAAAAATGCCATAGAGAGTGGTTTGTGAAGTAACAAAAGCAAGCCATTAAGTGTGGAGATTCCTTATTGGTTCACTGCTGGATCTATTTTATGCTAATTAGATAAGCTATATAAAATGTATAAATATCACTCAGATGCTACAATAAACGGCTTCCATTCCTGCTGTATCAATCTACACAAGTTATTTGTCACCCCCTGGCAATCACAGCAGATATTTCTGAAATACAGAAGATAATCAGAAATTAATTTGATTCGTTATACTCCAATATAATAGAAGATAGTGAAAGCATCGAAAAATTTCTTAAGTCATATGATCTGTCCAGATTGAGTCAGGAGGATATAGACAACCTAAACAGACCAGTATCAATTGAGGAAATAGAAGAAACCATCCAAAGATTACCAACTAAGGAAAGACCAGGACAGTATGGGTATACAGCAGAGTTTTACAAACCCTTTAAATATGAACTAATACCAATACTTTTCAAGCTATTTCAGGAAATTGAAAAAGAGGGAGATCTTCCAAATTCATTCTACCAGGCCAATATCACCCTGATTTCTACACCAGACATAAACACTTCAAACAAAGAAAACTACAGACCAATATCCCTAAGGAATCTAAATGCAAAAATCCCTAATTAAATTCTGGTGAATCAGATACAAAAACATATTAAAAAAATTGTGCACCATGATCAAGTAGGATTCATCCATGGAATGCAAGGCTTGTTCAATATACGAAAATCAATAAATGTTATTCACCACATCAATAGACTTAAAAATAAGAACCATATGATCATCTTGATAGATGCACAAAAAGAATTCGACAAAGTACAGCATCCCTTTATCTTCAAAACTCTAGAAAAACTAGGAATAACAGGATCATACCTCAATATTGTAAAAGCAATCTATGCTAATCCTCAAGCTAGCATCATTCTGAATCTAGAAAAATTGAAGGCATTCCCTCTAAAATCTGGAACAAGAATGGGATGCCCTCTCTCACTACTTCTGTTCAATACAGTTCTCGAAACACTGGCTAGAGCAATTAGACAGACGGAAGAAATTAAAGGCATAAAAATAGGAAAAGAACAACTTAAATTATTACTATTGCAGATGACATGATTCTATACCTAGCAGACCCAAAAGGGTCTACAAAGAAACTAATAGAGCTAATAAATGAATGCAGCAAAGTGGCAGGATATAAAATCAACACGCATAAATCAAAGGCATTCCTCTATATCAGGGACAAATCCTCTGAAATGGAAATGAGAACAACCACTCCATTCACAATATCCTAAAAAAAAAAAAAAGATGGGAATCAACCTAACAAAAGAGGGGAAAGTCTCATACAATGAAAACTACACAACCCTAAAGAGAGAAATATAAGAAGATCTTAGAAGATGTAAAAATATACCCTGTTTATGGAAAGCCAGAACTAACATCATCAAAATGGTGATATTACCAAAATTTCTCTATAGGTTTAATGCAATGCCAATCAAATCCCAAAGGCATTTCTTGTAGAAATAAAGAAAGCAATCATGAAATACATATGGAAAAATAAAAGTTCCAGAATAGCAAAAACAATGCTAGGCAGGAAGTGTGAATCAGGCGGTAGAGCGATACCAGACTTCACACTATACTACAGAGCAATAGTAACAACAATAGCATGGTACTGGTACCAAAACAGGCTTGTGGACCAATGGTACTGAATAGAGGACACAGAAACCAATCCACAAAACTACAACTATCTTATATTTGATAAAGGGGCTAAAAGCATGCAATGGAGGAAGGATAGCATCTTCAACAAATGGTGTTGGGAAAACTGGAAATCCATATGTAACAAATTGAAACTGAATCCCTTTCTCTTGCCATGCACAAAAGTTAACTCAAAATGGATCAAGGAGCTTGATATCAAATCAGAGACACAGTGCCTGATAGAAGAAAAATTTGCTTACGATGTACATACTGTGGGGTCGGGCTCCAAATTCCACAATAGGACACCCATAGCACAAGAGTTAATAACTAGAATCAACAAATGGGACTTACTCAAACTAAAAAGTTTTTTCTCAGCAAAAGAAACAATAAGAGAGGTAAATAGGGAGCCTACATCCTGGGAAGAAATCTTTACTCCTCACACTTCAGATAGAGCCCTAATATCCAGAGTATACAAAAAACTCAAAAAATTAGACAATAAGATAACAAAGAACCCAATCAACAAATGGGCTGAGGACCTCAACAGACACTTATCAGATGAGGACTTACAATCAATCAACAAGTACATGAAAAAATGCTCACCATCTCCAGCAGTCAGAGAAATGCAAATCGAAACCACCCTAAGATACCATCTCACTCCAGTAAGATTGGCAGCCATTATGAAGTCAAACAACAAGTTCTGGCAATGATGTGGGGAAACAGGTACACTTCTACATTGCTGGTGGGACTGCAAATTGGTGCAGCCAATTTGGAAAGCAGTATGAAAATTTCTTGGAAAGCTGGGAATGGAACCACCATTTGACCCAGCTATTCCCCTACTCAGTCTATTCACTAAAGACCTAAAAACAGCATGCTACAGGGACACTGCTACATCGATGTTCATAGCAGAACAATTCACAACAGCAAGACTGTGAAACCAACTTAGATAACCTTCAATGAAAGAATGGATAAAATACTGTGGCATTTATACACAATGGAGTATTACTCTGCATTGAAAAATAAAAAAAATCATAGAATTTGGAGGGAAATGGATGGCATTAGAGCAGATTATGCTAAGTGAAGCTAACCAATCCTTAAAAAACAAATGCCAAATGTCATCTTTGATATAAGGAGAGTAACTAAGAACAGAGGAGAGACGAAGAGCATGACAAGATGATTAACATTAAAGCGGGATGAGAGGTGGAAAGGAAAGGGAGAGAGAAGGAAAATTGCATGGAATTGGAAGGAGACCCTCAGGGTTATACAAAATTACATACAAGAGAAAGTGAGGGGAAAGAGAAAAATAATACAAGGGGGACAAATTTATTACAGTAGAGGGGGTAGAGAGAGAAGAGGGGAGGGGCGGGGAGGGGAGGGGGGATAGTAGAGGATAGGAAAGGCAGCAGAATTCAATAGACACTAGTATGGCAATATGTGAATCAATAGATGTGTAACTGATGTGATTCTGTAATCTGTACACGGGGTAAAAATGGGAGTTTATAGCGCACTTGAATCAAAGTGTGAAATATGTTATAACAACAACTATGTAATGTTTTGAACAACCATAAATAAAAATGAAATAAAACTAACTACGGTGAATAATGCATGCAATCCTAATATTTCTACAGTAACTGACCCAGTTTAACATCAATGCAAGTAGATTCCTATGGGACATGATGTGTACTTTGACCTTCATTTTTATTCAACACTGGTACATTACTATTTCATCAGTTTATGCACATCACAGGATATATATTTCATCCACAATTTAGGAAAGTTATAGGCATTTGTTTCACTTTCAATCAATTCCAGCTTCAGAACACATGGATTCCTCCATATTTCTTGACTGGTCTTTTCATGAGACTTCATTCCAAACACATTATTTTCGATTTCCATAAACACTTTTGAAACAAAACTCACACACACTTCATGATAAACAATAACCCTAAGATTACCATTATATATGTAACTGGTTGGAGTGAATGATTGTATGTAAATATATGATTTCCTATATATTTTAAGATATCAATTCAATCCATTATTTAAAGAGAAAAAAGTTATATTATTTATTCACACTATGGTCTATTCATGCATTATCTCTATATTCATTGACACAGGGTACACCACTTGGTACCCACAATACTAATTTATGTGTCCTCAAATATTGCTCCCAGAAATGGTGGAAGAAATACACACATCATATGATCTACATATATATTTGATCACAATAATTTTCTGGGCACAAAATGCAAAGGTCACACTTATGATTGTACCAAATCCTAAATTGAAAGTGAACATGGCTTACTAAAAACATCCATGTCCAGGTTGCCTAATGCTTTCAAATGTCATTCCTATTGGTGACTACATATTTGTTTCTTCCTAAGATTATGTATTCAATCTCAACCCTGTTGAAAATGTCTAATCCTATCACTCACTATATAATTGCCTCATTTCGTAATGTCTCTATTGATATTTTCCTTCCTACATATTTTCCCCAGTTAATCATTGTGACTGACTCTTCACATGTGCTGACATTTATATTCACTCTATAACCGAAACCCTAATGCTACAGAACTTTTTGTCCAATTTTTATACTCACTCATTTTTTATAAACCTACCGACTATCTTCCTAATCCCACCGACTATCTCAATTTGAGTGGATGTTCTCTTCTAAAATCAAACATCCAAGGTATAAGGTCCTATGCCATTGATTATCAATTTATCTGAGACATCTGTGTAGAACGTAATTAAAAGCTAAGTATCCCAATCAAGGGCCTAATGCCCTTCTGGGCTTCAAATCTTACCAACATTTCTGTTTTCATACTTATATTTCACCTCTATAATCTTATAAATATCACAGGTTCCCAATACTATTAATCATCCTGCAGAAGGATTCGTAATCCAAATCAAACATGTTAATAACCCTAACCATACACTCTTCCCTCAACCTAACTTTACAGAAGAGCAGGGACAGAGTTCGTCTTACAATACAGGAATGTAGGGGATCTGCCTCCTGCTGAGAACCTCAAAGGTCCATGCAGGTTTGATCCCTGGAGAAGATTAGGCAGCTATGAAGGACCTGAGAGAGAAAAAGTTATCTTCCATCTCAAACAACCTTTCCAAGATGAAGGGTTTTGTCTGAATAAGCCTCTCTCTTCTTAATGTAGAGAAGATGGACCATACAAGGCATGTGTGGAGAGCTGTTCCTGGGTGCCTATGGTTGATATACCATTCTAACTTTTGAAAGTGTCACAGGAAGTAAGGGCTGCCTCCATCTCATAGTACTATTGGAAGCAACTGTTAGGACAAAGTGGTTGCCAAGGCAGTGACCTCATTAAATTCCTGAAGAGATTAATCTCACCTCACTTCCTTGGTGATGAAACTCTCTGAACTTGGGATCCGGGAAGCCAGGCACGCAGAGCCAGTCCCATTCCCAGTCCCAGTGGTCTCATTTGTTTGGATTTAACAAGGACAGAGTCAGTCTTTCTGAGTACCTACTGATGTGAGGATGGACAAATGTCAGGAAAGCTCTGAAGAGAGGCCTTTCCTGAGAAAGCAGGTAGTGGCTCACAGCTGGCTAGTGACAACTTCACAGATTGGGCCAATGAGACCATATCTGACACAGGACAGGCGATTTCATCAGAACATAGTATGGCCCACCAGTCAGAGGACACTCCTGATAGTCACAGACCTACTTGGGGGAAGGAGCTGCCTTTGTGTGTGTGGGTGTAGGTTTGAGGTTTTGTCTCATGTTCTGAGAATAGGTAGGAAAGGCAGTTTATTTGTTTTGGAGTGAACTGTTTCTGGTAAGTCGTTTGACAAGGCCAGTGTCTCTATGTCTGTGTATCCCACTGTGTCCGGGGTTTTAGACATTAGAAAAGAGAATGAATCATTGTATGTGTCCTGACTAGTAGAAAGCTTCCCAAGATTCATCTTGCCCAATTTATGAATGGACTGTGGCTTGACTTATGCGTGGGCAACTCCTACAATCTTGCTAAGTTCCTGTTTTCTTCCTGAATCCTGGCCAATTTCCCAGAATAGGCTCATTTTTTTGTGTCCAAAATATGTACCACCTCCAAGCTCTGAGACTTGGCCATGTACTGGATAGCTGAAGGGAATGGGAGCATCTCAGAAAACTCAGATATGAGTGTGACCAGAAAATTCTAATGGAGAAACCCTGCTTTGGGCCTTTTGCTTACCAATTGTTCTGTTGCCCTGAATGTCCGGAACATCTTTGCCTCAGGCCACACCTTTGTAGAGCCAAAAGAAATAGTTTTCAAACAGAAATGAAAGGGCATCACCTCTGGCTCTTTGCTTAATTGCTTTGGAAAAGGATGTGTCTGAATCAGCTTTTTGGCCCTGTGTGAGGCTGCGGCTTAGATTTTTATCACCTGATGGATCTAAAGAAAGATCCCATGTGTGCATCCAAAACCAAAATGGACAAAAGAGCATTCATTTTGGATGAAGTCTCTCACATTCCTCTGTAAGGTTCCTGACCTTCATCAAGTGAGAATAGTGATCATTTGGTTCAAATGTGTTCCTCAAAACCCTGCAGAGGATAGCCCATAAGTGCTTGATTTTTCTCATGACTCCAAATCACATAAAGACTCTAAGCCCCACAGTCAGTAGGCTTCAAATTGGAGAAGCAGTGCCATCTTAATGGCCGGCCAATTTGATCACTCCTGGTTCACTGGAAGGATGTCCAGGCCACCCTGATTTTAGGCAAATGAGGGGCAAGGGTGGTTATTTTGGACACTGTCTTGGGCTGCACCCCTCATGGAAACCTCCAGCCAGAGGTTATGATGAGTGTGTATTTAGAAAAGATGAGTGACATGTGGGAGTGTTTTGGATTTAATTGTGGATATTTGTGTGGCAGTTGGAAGACATAACTGGGTCTACCTGGGCTTGATCTTTGGTGTGATTCCCCTTAGAGACTGAGTTCAGAATCTGACCTCAGAAAAGTATTGCCATGTATTGTGTTGGGATTAAAGAGGCCATGTATGAGAGTCACCCTTGGAAACTGAGAACTAGCGCCAGAGTGGCTTTGCACAGAGAACTGGGAATCTCAGCCAAGGTATCACATGATTTCATTCGAAAGACTTGGCAGCCATATTTGAGAGTCAAAACACACATGGACCTCACATTGTAGACCTCAATGGGCCTGGCTAAATGTGACCTTTTGTCCACTCTTTGAGAAGCCTTGCCTGTGAGGGTTCTCCAGAGCTTTCATTGAAATAATCTTCCTCTCCATTTAATGGTTCCTGAATAAATTGAAACCCACAGTGCCTCCAACTTCATCCTTGAAAAATTTCTAGATAAATACCGTGAATTTTTTGAAATTCCCACGACTAGGTTGCACTAGAGAACCTTTGGATGTCCTGCTGCTGATCATGGATGTACCTGACAGTGCCTTGCTTGACTGGGTTTTATGAAAATGGTGTAGAACAGAGGTCCCAGTAAGTTGCAGCCTCCTGAGAAGTGGGCCTAGAGTTGTGGTGGGCAGGAGTGTGATAAAACTTCTGTGTTGGAGCAATTTGGATCTTCCATTGGCTTACAAATGGCTTGTGGCTTACATGGTGCAGCCAGCAGACCCTTATAAGTAAAGGCATCTTGTTATATGGAGAGGATTCAGGGCAATGTTCAGAATCAGGTTGCTATGGACAAGGATGCAATGGGGCAAGCTTTGAGGGATAGAAGATTGGTTGGTGCATTTTTCTGCTGTCCCTGACCCACCACACGTGATAGAACTCCCTCCTGCACTGTGTCCCAGTTGAACTCCTTCTATTTTATGAAGCAAATACCAAACTACCAGTGCAGCAGGAAAAACCCCACAAAAAGTGTAGGAGGGCCAAATGGCTTCACAGTTCAACGGGGAGACACTTAGACCCCAGAGGCCACAGTTTACTTAAAAAGAAAAATATCAGCACTGCTGCCTCATGTTCATTGAAATATCAGAAACAATGTCTTCCAGGTCTCATAGATGCAGACCCAGCTTTGATGGTCTCACTACAAAGAAAGCCAAATCTCCTGAAAACAACATATATTTCAAGTGCCCTATCTCAGAGGCAGTTTCTCAAAAAGCTTTTAGGCCAGCAGAGCTCCATGTTTGTGGAGTGTTTACCCTATCCCTTGCTTTTGGAAACTCCTCTACAACCTCCAAGGTTGTGAACTCCTGAGCATTTTCCATTCCAGATATGTGTTCACTGATTTTCTAACTCTTCTCCTCTAATTTTGTCTTACTTGGGGTGAAGGTAATGTCAAGGCATTGTTCTGGATGAGAGTGGGAGGATATTTGTGCAGCATATATATGCATACAAATTGGATTCATTTTCCAATTTTCATTTTGAAATATTGAATCCCTGACACTAACCCATACCTAGTAGACTCAGACAACTCATCCTAATATGATAGAGAAAAATAAGCCAAACCTATAGAAATACAAGCAGTTCATTGGAGGCATGTTGTATAGTTGGACTTGAGTTTTGCATTATATAAGGTAAAAATTATAAATCTAGTCAATTTTTAATCGAAGAAGTTCTCCCTGAGTTTTTAAACTTAAAAAATACGAGAATTCTTGTTTCCCTTTCTCTTTAGCCTATTCACACTTGTATATTTATATGCACATATAGAATCTTACCAGGTATCACACGTACATTTTTGAGGTGGCTGATTGGCATATACAAACTGTGAGAAGAGTTCACTCCTCCTAAACGCTGTTGGAACTGAAAATTCAACCTATAGGGGAGCTTCCTAGTAGAAGAACATTATGCATAAATTCATGTTCAGTAAAATAAATATTTTTGCATCTGTGGATGATATATATTTACTGATGAATTTCGATTCGCATATATATTGCTACTATTAAATGTATGTGAGTGTTTTTTTTTTGTGTGTGTGTATAATATATCTGTACACTCTGCAGATATTTCAAAATATAAAATATATGTGTCTAATGTAAACCCTCTAAATTCATTCATGTTCATGTATGTGGATTTATAATCAACTTTTCACAAGATTATAATCAGAAATATTCATCCACCTGAAATACATAATTGTTTCCTAGTACTGAAAACTAACTTCAGTGAATGGGGCATACAAATCCTCATTCTACAGAAACGCACCCAGTCTAACATCAATGCAAGTAGACTCCTATGGGACATGATATGTAATTTGACGTTCATATGTATTCAACAATGGTACATTATTATTTCTTCAGTTTTTGCACATTTTAAGTTATACACTTCATCCACAAGTTCACAAATTTATAGGCATTTGTTTCAACTTTAATCACTTCTTGCTTCAGAACACAAGTATTGTCAGGGTTTCTTGACAGGTCTTTTCATGAGACTTCTTTCCAAACACATTATTTTAGATTTCCATAATCACTTTTGAAGCAAAGCTCACACACTCTTCATGATAAACCAAAACACTAATATTTCCATGAGATATATAACTGGTTGGAATGAATGATTGTGTATCAATATATGATTTCCTTTAATTTTTCAGATATCAATTCAATTCATTATTTAAAGTTCAAAAAAGTTGTATTATTTAGTCACAGTATGTTCTATTCATGCTTTATCTCTATGTTCATAGACACAGGGTACACCTCTTTGTACCCCCAATTCTAATTTTAAATATTCAATATATTGCTCCCGGAAATGGTGAAAGAAATACTCATGTCACCTCATTATCACAGTAATATTCTGGACAAAAAATGGAAAGGTCACTCTTATGATTGTACCAAAGCCTAAATGGAAAGTGAACATAGATTACTAAAAACATCCATGTCCAGGTTGCCTAATGCTATCAATTGTCAATCCTGTTGGTGACTACATATTTGTTTCCATCTAATTTGTATATTCAAACTCAACCCTGTTGAAAATGACTAATTCTATCACTCACTTTATACTTTGCCTGATTTTGTAATGATTCTATTGATATCTGCTTTTCTACATATTTTCCCCAGTTCACCATAGTGACTGACTCTTCATATGTACTGACATCTACATTCACTCCATAACCGAAACCCTACTGGTAAAGAACATTTGGTCCAAATCCTATACTCACTCTTCTTCCTAAAGCTATCGACTATCTTCCTAATCCTAACGATTATCACTTTTTGCCTGGATGTTCTCTTCTAAATTCAATCATCATAGGTACAAGGTCCTACTCCCTTGTATATCGAATTATCTGAGACATCTTTGCAGAACATAATTCAAAGCTAAGTATCCCAATCAAGGGGAAAAACCTTCTGGGCTTCAAATCATACCTAGATTTTTGTTTTCATACTTTTATTTCACATCTATATTCTTGTAAATATCACAGGTTCCCAATACCATTATTCATCACACAGAATGATTCATAACCCAAATCAAACCTGTTATTAACCCTAAGCGCACACTGTTCCCTCAATCTCATTTTACAGAAAAGCAGGGACAGAGTGGTTCTTACAATACAGGAAATTATGGGATCTTCCACCTGCTGAGAACCTCAAAGGTCCATGCAGAAATGATACCTGCAGAATTTGTAGGCAGGTATGAAGGACCTGAGTGAGCAAAAGTCATCTTCCATGGCAAATAACCTGGTCAGGATGAAGGGATGTGTCTGAATCAGCCTCTCTCTTTTTATTGTAGAGAAGATGGACCAAACCAGGCCTGTGTGGAGAGCTGTTCCTGGGTGCCTATGGTTGATATACCATTCTACCTTGTGAAAGTGTCACAGGAAGTAGGGGAAGCCTCCATCTCATGGGACCCTTGGAAGCAACAGTTAGGACAAAGTGGTTGCCAAGGCAGTGACCTCATTCAGTTCCAAAGAATGTGACATACCTCATTTCCTTGGTGATGGAACTCTCTGAAATTTGTATCCAAGCATTGGATTCCAAATGGCTTGTAACTGACATGGTGCTGCCAGCAGACCCTTATATGTAAAGGCATCTTGTTATATGGAGAGTTTTAAGAGGAAAATTAAGAATCAGGTTGATATGGACAAGGGGGCAATGGGGCAAGCTGTGAGAGATAGAAGCCTAGTTGGTGCATTCTCTTGCAGACCCTGACCCACCACACGTGACAGAACTCCCTCCAGCACTGTGTCCCAGTTTAGCTGCTAGTATTTCGTGAAACAAATACCAAACTCACAGTGCAGCAGCCTAAAAACCACAAAAAGTGGAGGAGGACCAAATGGCTTCACAGTCCACACGGGGAGACGGGGAGACACTTAGTCCCCAGTGGCCTCAGTTTACCTATAAAGAGAGGATTCAGCACTGCTTCATCTTGTTCATTGGAAAATAAGAAACCATGTCCTCCAGGTCACATAGATGCAGACCCAGCTTTGATGGTCTCACTACAAAGGAAGCCAAATCTCATGAAAACAACATATATTTAAAGTGCGGAAGCTCAGAGGCAGTTTCTCAAAGTTTTTAGGGCAGCAGAGTTACATGTTTGTGGAGTGTTTACCATGTCCCTTACTTTTGGAAACTCCTAAACCACCTCCAAGGTTGTGAACTCCTGAGCATTTTCCATTCCAGATATGTATTCACTGATTGTGTAACTCTTCTCCTCTAATTGTGTCTTACTTGGGGTGAAGGTAATGTCAAGGCATTGTTTTGGATGAGAGCGGGAGGATATTTGTGCAGCATATATTTACATACACATTGGATTCATTTTCCAATTTTTCATTCGAAGTACTGAATCCCTGACACTAACCCATACCTAGTAGACTCAGACTATTCATCCTAATATAATGGGGAAAATTAACCCAACACAATAGAAATACAAGCACTTCAGAGGAGACATGTTCTATAGTTGGACTTGACATTTGCATTATATAAGGTAGGAGTTATACATCTAGTCAAATTTTAATTGAAATATTCTCCATGTGTTTTTAAACTTAACAAATATGTGAATACTTGTTTCCAATTTCTGTAGCCTATTCACACATGTATATTTATATGCATATATAGAATCCTACCAGGTATCACACGTACATTTTTGTAAGGTGGATGTCTTGGCAGATACAAATTGTGAGAAGTGTTCACTCCTCCTAAATGCTGTTGGAAATGAAAATTCAACCTATAAGAGAGCGTCCTAGAAGAACAACATTATACATAAACTCATGTTCAGAAACATAAATATTTTTGCATCTGTGGATGATATATATTTACTGATGAATTTCGATTGGCCTTTATATTGGTACTTTTTAATGTCTGTGAGTGTTGTGTGTGTGTGTGTGTGTGTGTGTGTGTGTGTGTGTGTGTATAGATATAGATATAGATATACTCTCCAAAGTTTTCCAAATATGAAATATATGTGTCTAGTATACACTCTCTAAATTCATTCATGTTCATGTATGTGGATTTATAATCAACTTTTCACAAGATTATAATCAGAAATATTCATCCACCTGAAATACATATTTGTTTCCTAGTACTGACTACTAACTTCAGTGAAGGGTGCATACAAATCCTAATTATTCTACAGTATCTGACCCAGTCTAACATCAATGCAAGTAGACTCCTATGGGACATGATATGTAATTTGTCATTCATTTTTATTCGACACTGTTACATTATTGTTTCTTCAGTTTTTGCACATCATAGGATATACATTTCATCCACAAGTTCACAAATTAATAGGCATTTGTTTCAACATTAATCACTTCTTGCTTCAGAACACATGTATTGTCAAGGTTTCTTGACTGGTCTTTTCATGAGACTTCTTTCCAAACACATTATTTTGAATTTCCATAATCATTTTGAAGCAAAACTCACACACTCTTCATGATAAACCAAAACACTAATATTTCCATTAGATATATAACTGGTTGGAATGAATGATTGTATATCAATATACAATTTCCTTTTATTTTTCAGATATCAGTTCAATTCATTATTTAAAGTTCAAAAAAGTTATATTATTTATTCACAGTATGGTCTATTTGTGGTTTTTCTCTATGTTCATAGAAACAGGGTACACCTATTTGTACCCCCAATTCTAATTTTACATCTTCAATACATTGCTCCCAGAAATGGTGAAAGAAATACTCATGTCACCTCATTATCACAGTAATATTCTGGACAAAAAATGGAAAGGTCACACTTATGATTGTACCAAAGCCTAAATGGAAAGTGAACATGGATTTCTAAAAACATCCATGTCCAGGTTGCCTAATGCTGTCAATTGTCACTCATATTGGTGACTACATATTTATTTTTTCCTAATATATATTGAAACTCAACCCTGTTGAAAATGTCTAATTCTATCCCTCACTTTATACTTTGCCTGATTTCGTAATGTTTCCATTGATATCTGCTTTTCTACATATTTTCCCCAGTTCAACATAGTGTCTGACTCTTCATATGTGCTGACATTTACATTCACTCTATAACCAAAAGTCTATTGCTAAAGAACTTTTGGTCCAAATCCTATACTCACTCGTCTTCCTAAACCTACCGACTATCTTCCTAAACCTACTGAATATCCCTTTTTGACTGGATGTTCTCTTCTAAATTCAATCATCCAATGTACAAGGTCCTATGCCATTGTATATCAAATTATCTGAGACATCTTTGCAGAACATAATTCAAAGCTAAGTATCCCAATCAAGGGCAAAACCCTTCTGGGCTTCAAAGCATACCTAGATTTCTTTTTTCATACTTACATTTCACCTCTATATTCTTGTAAATATTGCAGGTTCCCAATCCCATTATTCATCGCACAGAATCATTCGTCACCAAATCAAACCTGTTTTTAACCCCAAGTATACACTGTTCCCTCAATCATTTTACAGAAGAGCAGGGACAGAGGGGTTCTTACAATACAGGAAAGTTGGGGATATTCCACCAGATGAGAACCTCAAATGTCCATGCACAAATGATACCTGGAGAAGTTGTAGGCAGGTATGAAGCACCTGAGAGAGCAAAAGTCATCTTCCATGGCAAACAACCATGGGATGTGTCTGAATCTGCCTCTCTCTTCTTATTGTAGACAAGGTGGAACAATCCAGGCCTGAGTGGAGAGCTGTTCCCGGGTGCCAATGGTTGATATACATTCTACCTTATGAAAGTGTCACAGGAAGTAGGGGAAACCTCCATCTTATGTAACCCTTGGAAGCAACTGTTAGGACAAAGTGGTTGCCAAGGCAGTGACCTCATTCAGTTCCAAAGAATGTGACATACCTCATTTCCTTGGTGATGGAACTCTCTGAACTTGGTATCCAAGAAGCCAGGCACCCAGAGGCAGTCCCAGTCCCAGTCCCAGTGGGCTCACTTGTTTGGATTTACCAAGGACAGAGTCAGTTTTCTTGGTACCTACTGATGTGAGGATGGCCTAATGCCAGGAGAACTCTAAAGAGGGACCTTTCCTGAGAAAGCAGGTAGTGGCTAACCACATTTTCCTGACAACTACACAGAGTTGAACAAGGAAACAAGATCTGAGAGAAGACAGGCCATTTCGGGGGAACATAGTATGGCCCGCAGTCAGAGGAAACTCCGGATAGTCACAGACCTACTTGGGGTAAGGAGGTGCCTTTGTGGGAGTGGGTGTGGGTTTGTTGTTTTGTCTCATGTTCTGAGAATAGGTAGGAAAGACGGTTTGTTTGGTTTGTAGTGGACAGTTTCTAGTAAGTTGTTTGACAAGGCGAGTGTTTCTGTTTCGGTGTATCCCAATGTGTCCGTTGTTGTAGACATTAAAAAGAGAATGCATTAATTGATGTGTCCTGTCTAGTATAAGTCTTCCCATAATTCATCCTGCCCAATATATGAATGAACTGCAGCTTGTCTTATCGATGTGCAACACCTACTATCTTTCTAAGATGCTGTTTTCTTCCTGAATTCTGGCCACTCTCCAGAATAGGCTCATGGTTTTGTGTCCAAAATATGTACCACCTCCAAGCTCTGTGACATGTCCATGTAATGGATAGCTGAAGAGAATGGCGAGCATTTCAGAAAACTCAGATATCAGTGTGACCAGGAAAGTCTCAGTGCAGAAACCCTGCTTTGGGCAATTTGCTTACTAATTGTTGTGTTGCACTGAATGTCAGGAAGGTTTTTGCCTCAGGCCACCCCTTTGTGAAGCCTGAAGAAAACAGTTTTCAAATACAAATGAATGGGCATCACCTGTGGCTTCTGGCTTCATTGCTTTGAGAATGGATGTGTCTGAATCAGCCTCTTGGCCATGTGTTTGGCTGTGACTTAGATTCTCAGCACCTGATGAATCTAAAGAATGATCCCATGCGTGCATCCAAAACCATAAGGGCAAAAAATCATTCATTGTGGATGAAGTCTCTTGCCTTCCTGTGTTAGGTTCCTGAACTCCATCTAGTGAGAATAGGGATTCTTTGAGTCAAATGAGTTCTTCAAATCTCTGCAGAGGTGCTTGGGTTTTCGAATAACTTTAAATCACATAAAGAATCTATTCCTGAAATCAGTAGGCCTCAAATTGGAGAAACACAGAAGAATTAACGGCAGGCTTATTTGATCATTGCTGGTTCACAGAAACGGTGTCCAGGCCACCCTGACTTTAGGCAAATGAGGGGAAAACGAGCTGATTTTGGACACTGTCTTGGGCTGCGCCCCTCATGGAAACCTCCAGCCAGAGGTTAAGATGAGTTACTATATGGAATAAGATGAGGGCCATGTGGGAGTGTTTCGGTTTTAATTTTGGTCATTTGTGTGGCATTGGAAAAAATGACTGGGTCCACGTGGGCTTGAACTCTGGTGTGATTCCCCTTAGAGACTGGGTTTTAGAACTGAACTCAGAGAAGCATTGCCATGAATTTTGTTAGAATTTGAAGAGGCCACGCATGAAAGTCGCTCTTGGAAATTGAGACCTAGGCCCCGGGTGGATTTCCAAAGAGGCCTGGGAATCTCAGCAAGGATATCACATGATTTTATTCTTAAAGACATGGCAGCCATAGTTGAGAGTCAAAACACACATGGACCTCACATTGTAGACCTCAATGGGCCTGGCCTAATGTGACCTTTTGACCACTCTTTGGAAAGCCTTGCCTGTGAGAGTTCTCCAGAGATTTCATTGAAATGAGCTTCCTCACCATTTAATGTTTGCTGAATGAATTGAAAACCACAGTGCCTCCAACTTCATGCTTGAAAAATGGCTAGATAAATACCATGAAATTTTTGAAATTTCTATGACCATGTGGCACTGGAGAAACATTGGATGTCCTGTTGCTGATCATGAGTATACCAGACAGTGCCTTGATTTACGGAGTTTCATGAAAATGGTGTAGAATAGGATGGCAGTAAGTTGGAGCCTGCTGAGTAGTGGGTCTAGAGCAGTGGTGGGGAGGTGTTTGATAAAACATCCGTGGTAGGGCCATGTGGATCTACCATTGGATTCCAAATGGCTTGTAACTGGCGTGGTACAGCCAGCAGACCCTTATATGTAAAACCATCTTGTTATATGCAGAGTTTTCAGAGGAAAATTAAGAATCAGGTTGATATGGACAAGGGGGAAATGGGGCAAGCTGTGAGAGATCGAAGCTTATTTGGTGCATTCTCTAGCAGACCCTGACCCACCACACGTGACAGAACTCCCTCCAGCACTCTGTCCCAGATTAGCTCCTAGTATTTCGTGAAACAAATACCAAACTCACAGTGCAGCAGCAAAAAAACCACAAAAAGTGGAGGAGGACCAAATGGCTTTACAGTCCACACGGGGAGAAACTTAGTCCTCAGTGGCCTCAGTTTACCTACAAAGAGTGGATTCAGCACTGCTTCATCTTGTTCATTGGAAAATAAGAAACCATGTCCTCCAGGTCACATAGATGCAGACCCAGCTTTGATGGTCTCCCTACAAAGGAAGACAAATCTCCTGAAAACAACATATATTTCAAGGGCGGAAGCTCAGAGGCAGTTTCTCAAAAAGTTTTTAGGCCAGCAGAGCTCCATATTTGTGGAGTGTTTACCCTGTCCCTTAGTTTGCAAACTCCTCTACCACCTCCAAGGTTGTGAACTCCTGAGCATTTTACATTCCAGATATCTATTCACTGATTTTGTAACTCTTTTCCTCTAATTGTGTCTTACTTGGGGTGAAGGTAATGTCAAGGCATTCTTCTTAATGAGAGCGGGAGGATATTTGTGCAGCATATATTTACATACACATTGGATTCATTTTCCAATTTTCCATTCGAAATGCTGAATTCCTGACACTAAGCCATACCTAGTAAACTCAGACTATTCATCCTAATATAATGGGGAAAATTAACCCAACACAATAGAAATACAAGCACTTCAGAGGAGACATGTTGTATAGTTGGACTTGACATTTGCATTATATAAGGTAGGAGTTATAAATGTATTCAAATTTTAATGGACATATTCTCCATGTGTTTTTAAACTTAACAAATATGTGAATTCCTTTTTCCCTTTTCTTTAGCCTATTCACACATGTATATATATATGCATATATAGAATTATAGCAGGTATCACATGTACATTTTGTGAGGTGGCTTTCTTAGCAGATACAAATTGTGAGAAGAGTTCACTCCTCCTAAATGCTGTTGGAAATAAAAATTCAACGTATAGGAGACCGTCCTAGTCGAACAACGTTATACATAAAGTCATATTCAGTAAAATAAATATTTTTGCATTTCTGGATGACATATATTTACTGATGAATTTCGATTGGCATTTATATTGGTACTTTTTAATGTCTGTGAGTGTTGTGTGTGTGTGTGTGTGTGTGTGTATAGATATAGATATAGATATACTCTCCAAATTTTTCAAAATATGAAATATATGTGTCTAATATACACTCTCTAAATTCATTCTTGTTCATGTATGTGGATTTATAATCAACTTTTCACAAGATTATAATCAGTAATATTCATGCACCTGAAATACATATTTGTTTCCTAGTACTGAAAACTAACTTCAGTGAATGGTGCATACATATCCTAATTATTCTACAGTAACTGACCCAGTCTAACATCAATGCAAGTAGACTCCTATGGGACATGATATGTAATTTGTCATTGATTTGTATTCGACACTGCTACATTATTGTTTCTTCAGTTTTTGCACATCATAGGATATACATTTCACCCACAAGTTCACAAATTAATAGGCATTTGTTTCAACTTTAATCACTTCTTGCTTCAGAACACATGTATTGTCAGGGTTTCTTGACTGGTCTTTTCATGAGACTTCTTACCAAACACATTATTTTGAATTTCCATAATCATTTTGAAGCAAAACTCACAAACTCTTCATGATAAAAGAAAACAATAATATTTCCATTAGATAAATAACTGGTTGGAATTAATGATTGTATATCAATATACGATTTCCTTTAATTTTTCAGATATCAGTTCAATTCATTATTTAAAGTTCAAAAAAGTTATATTATTTATTCACAGTATGGTCTATTCATGCTTTTTCTCTATGTTCATACAAACAGGGTACACCTCTTTGTACAACCAATTCTAATTTTACATCTTCAATATATTGCTCCCAGAAATGGTTAAAGAAATACTCATGTCACCTCATTATCACAGTAATATTCTGGACAAAAAATGGAAAGGTCACACTTATGATTGTACCAAAGCCTAAATTGAAAGTGAACATGGATTTCTAAAAACATCCATGTCCAGGTTGCCTAATGCTGTCAATTGTCAATTCTATTGGTGACTACATATTTGTTTTTTCCTAATTTATATATTCAAACTCAACCCTGTTGAAAATGTCTAATTCTATCACTCACTTTATACTTTGCCTCATTTCGTAATGTTTCTATTTATATCGGCTTTTCTACATATTTTCCCCAGTTCAACATACTGACTGACTCTTCATATGTGTTGACATTTACATTCACTCTATAACCGAAAGTCTATTGCTAAAGAACTTTTGGTCCAAATCCTATACTCACTCTTCTTCCTAAACCTACCGACTATCTTCCTAATCCTACTGAATATCCCTTTTTGACTGGATGTTCTCTTCTAAATTCAATCATCCAATTTACAAGGTCCTATGCCATTGTATATCGAATTATCTGAGACAACTTTGCAGAACATAATTCAAAGCTAAGTATCCCAATCAAGGGCAACACTATTATGGGCTTCAAATCATACCTTGATTTCTGTTTTCATACTTATATTTCAACTCTATATTCTTGTAAATATTGCATGTTTCCAATACCATTATTCATCGCACAGAATCATTCCTAACCCAAATGAAACCTGTTTTTAACCCCAAGTATACACTGTTCCCTCAATTAATTTACAGAAGAGCAGGGACAGAGTGGTTCTTACAATACAGGAAAGTTGGGGGCCTTCCACCTGATGAGAACCTCAAATGTCCATGCACAAATGATACCTGGAGAAGTTGTAGGCAGGTATGAAGCACCAGAGAGAGCAAAAGTCCTCTTCCATGGAAAAGAACCTGGTCAGGATGAAGGGATGTGTCTGAATCTGCCTCTCTCTTCTTATTTTAGAGATGATGGACCAAACCAGGCATGAGTGGAGAGCTGTTCCCGGGTGCCAATGGTTGATATACATTCTACCTTATGAAAGTGTCACAGGAAGTAGGGCAAACTCCATCTTATGTTACCCTTGGAAGCAACTGTTTTGACAAAGTGGGTGCCAAGGCAGGGACCTCATTCAGTTCCAAAGAATGTGACATACCTCATTTCCTTGGTGATGGAACTCTCTGAACTTGGTATCCAAGAAGCCAGGCACCCAGAGGCAGTCCAAGTCTCAGTCCCAGTGGGCTCACTTGTTTGGATTTACCAAGGACAGTCAGTTTTCTTGGTACCTAATGATGTGAGGATGGCCAAATGCCAGGAGAGCTGTGAAGATGGATTTTTCCTGAGAAAACAGGTAGTGTCTAACCACTTTTTCCTGACATCTTCACAGAGTTGGTCAATGAAACAAGATCTGAGAGAAGACAGTCCATTTTGGGGGAACATAGTATGGCCCACTGGTCAGAGGACACTCCGGATAGTCACAGACCTACTTGGGGGAAGGAGGTGCCTTTGTGGGAGTGGGTGTGGGTTTGTTGTTTTGTCTCATGTTCTGAGAATAGATAGGAAAGTAGGTTTGTTTGGTTTGGAATGGACAGTTTCTAGTAACTCATTTGACACGGCGAGTTTTTCTGTTTCTGTGTATCCCCTGTGTTCGTTATTGTAGACATTAGAAAAGAGAATGCTTTAATGGTGTGTCCTGTCTAGTATAAATCTTCCCATAATTCATCCTGCCCAATATATGAAAGGACTGCAGCTTGTCTTATCGATGTGCAACACCTGCTATCTTTCTAAGTTGTTGTTTTCTTTCTGAATTCTGGACACTTTCCAGAATAGGCTCATGGATTTGTGTCCAAAATATGTACCACCTCCAAGCTCTGTGACATGGCCATGTACTGGATAGCTGAAGAGAATGGCGAGAATCTCAGACAACTCAGATATCAGCGTGACCAGGAAAGTCTCAGTGCAGAAACCCTGCTTGGGGCCTTTTGCTTACTTATTGTTTTGTTGCACTCAATGTCAGGAAGGTCTTTGCCTCAGGCCACTCCTTTGTGAAGCCTGAAGAAAACAGTTTTCAAATGGAAATGAATGGGCTTCACCTGTGGCTCTTTGCTTAATTGCGTTGGAAAGGGATGTGTCTTTATCAGCCTCTTGGACCTGTGTGTGGCTGTGACTTAGATTCACAGAACCTGATGGATCTTAAGAATGATCCCATGTGAGCTTCCAAAACCAAAATGGCAAAAATATCATTCATTGTGGATGAAGTCTCTTTCCTTCCTCTGTTAGGTTCCTGCACTCCATCAAATGAGAATAGGGATTCTTTGGGTCAAATGAGTTCTTCAAAGCCCTGCAGAGGTGCTTGTGTTTTCACATGACTCGAAATCACCTAAAGAATCGATACCTAAAATCAGTAGGCATCAAATTGGGGAAACACAGAAGTATTAACGGCAGGCTTATTTGTTCAATCCTGGTTCACAGAAACGGTGTCCAGGCTACCCTGACTTTAGGAAAAAGAGGGGCAAACGAGCTGATTTTGGACACTGTCTTTGGCTGCGCCCCTCATGGAAACCTCCACCCAGAGGTTAAGATGATTGACTATATGGAATAAGATGAGGGCCATGTGGGAGTGTTTTGATTTTAATTTTGATCATTTGTGTGGCATTGGAAAAAATGACTGGGTCCACGTGGGCTTGAACTCTGGTGTGATTCCCCTTAGAGACTGGGATTTGAAACTGAACTCAAAGAAGCATTGGCATGAATTTTGTTGGGATTTTAAGAGGCCACGCATGAAAGTCGCTCTTGGAAACTGAGACCTAGGCCCTGGTGGATTTCCACAGAGGCCTGGGAATCTCAGCAAGGATATCACATTATATAATTCTTAAAGAAATGGCAGCCATAGTTTAGAGTCAAAACACACATGGACCTCACATTGTAGACCTCAATGGGCCTGGCCTAATGTGACCTTTTGTTCACTCTTTGGGAAGCCTTGCCTGTGAGGGTTCTCCAGAGATTTCATTGAAATGAACTTCCTCACCATTTAATGTTTGCTGAATGAATTGAAACCCACAGTGCCTCCAACTTCATGCTTGAAAAATGGCTAAATAAATACCATGAAATTTTTGAAATTCCAATGACCAGGTGGCACTGGAGAAACATTGGATGTCCTGTTGCCGATCATGAGTATACCAGACAGTGCCTTGATTTACTGAGTTTCATAAAAATGGTGTAGAACAGAGATGCCAGTAAGTTGGAGTCTGCTGAGTAGTGGGTCTAGAGCAGTGGTGGAGAGGTGTTTGATAAAACATCCATGGTAGTGCCATGTGGATCTACCATTGGATTCCAAATGGCTTGTAACTGATATGGTGCAGCCAGCAGACCCTTATATGTAAAGGCATCTTGTTATATGGAGAGTTTTCAGAGGAAAATGAAGAATCAGGTTGATATGGACATGGAGTCAATTGGGCAAGCTGTGAGAGATAGAAGCCTAGTTGGTGCATTCTCTTGCAGACCCTGACCCACCACACGTGACAGAACTCCCTCCAGCACTGTGTCCCAGTTTAGTTCCTAGTATTTCGGGAAACAAATACCAAACTCACAGTGCAGCAGCAAAAACACCACAAAAAGTGGAGGAGGACCAAATGGCTTCAGTGTCCACACGGGGAGACACTTAGTACCCAGTGGTCTCAGTTTACCTACAAAGAGAGGATTCAGCACTGCTTCATCTTGTTCATTGGAAAATAAGAAACCATGTCCTCCAGGTCACATAGATGCAGACCCAGCTTTGATGGTCTCACTACAAAGGAAGCCAAATCTCATGAAAACAACATATATTTCAAGTACAGAAGCTCAGAGGCAGTTTCTCAAAAAGTTTTTAGGCCAGCAGAGCTCCATGTTTGTGGAGTGTTTACCCTGTCCCTTAGTTTTGGAAACTCCTCTACCACCTCCAAGGTTGTGAACTCCTGATCATTTTCCATTCCAGGTATGTATTCACTGATTTTGTAACTCTTCTCCTCTAATTGTGTCTTACTTGGGGTGAAGGTAATGTCAAAGCATTGTTCTGGATGAGAACGGGAGGATATTTGTGCAGCATATATTTACATACACATTGGATTCATTTTCCAATTTTCCATTCGAAATGCTGAATTCCTGACACTAAGCCATACCTAGTAGACTCAGACTATTCATCCTAATATAATGGGGAAAATTAACCCAACACAATAGAAATACAAGCACTTCAGAGGAGACATGTTGTATAGTTGGACTTGACATTTGAATTATTTAAGGTAGGAGTTATAAATGTATTCAAATTTTAATGGACATATTCTCCATGTGTTTTTAAACTTAACAAATATGTGAATTCTTGTTTCCCTTTTCTTTAGCCTATTCACACATGTATATATATATATGCATATATAGAATCCTAGCAGGTATCACACGTACATTTTTGTGAGGTGGCTGTCTTGGCAGATACAAATTGTGAGAAGAGTTCACTCCTCCTAAATGCTGTTGGAAATGAAAATTCAACCTATAGGAGAGCGTCCTAGTAAAACAACATTATACATAAACTCATGTTCAGCAAAATAAATATTTTTGCATCTGTGGATCATATATATTTACTGATCAATTTCGATTGGCATTTATATTGGTATTTTTTAATGTCTGTGAGTGTTGTGTGTGTGTGTGTGTGTGTGTGTGTGGATATAGATATAGATATAGATATAGATATACTCCCCAAATTTTTCAAAATATGAAATATATATGTCTAATATACACTCTCTAAATTCATTCATGTTCATGTATGTGGATTTATAATCAACTTTTCACAAGATAATAATCAGAAATATTCATCCACCTGAAATATATATTTGTTTCCTAGTACTGAAAACTAACTTCAGTGAATGGTGCATACATATCCTAATTATTCTACAGTAACCGACCCAGTATAACATCAATGCAAGTAGACTCCTATGGGACATGATATGTAATTTGTCATTCATTTGTATTCGACACTGCTACATTATTGTTTCCTCAGTTTTTGCAAATCATAGGATATACATTTCATCCACAAGTTCACAAATTAATAGGCATTTGTTTCAACTTTAATCACTTCTTGCTTCAGAACACATGTATTGTCAGGGTTTCTTGAATGGTCTTTTCATGAGACTTCTTTCCAAACACATTATTTTGAATTTCCATAGTCATTTTGAAGCAAAACTCACACACTCTTCATGATAAACCAAAACACTAATATTTCGTTTAGATATATAACTGGTTGGAATGAATGATTGTATATCAATATACGATTTCCTTTAATTTTTCAGATATCAGTTCAATTCATTATTTAAAGTTCAAAAAAGTTATATTATTTATTCACAGTATGGTCTATTCATGCTTTTTCTCTATGTTCATAGAAACAGGGTACACCTCTTTGTACCCCCGATTCTGATTTTACATCTTCAATATATTGCTCCCAGATATGGTGAAAGAATTACTCATGTCACCTCATTATCACAGTAATATTCTGGACAAAAAATGGAAAGGTCACACTTATGATTGTACCAAATCCTAAATGGAAAGTGAACATGGATTTCTAAAAACATCCATGTCCAGGTTGCCTAATGCTGTCAATTGTCAATCCTATTGGTGACTACATTTTTGTTTTTTTCTAATTTATATATTCAAACTCAATCCTGTTGAAAATGTCTAATTCTATCACTCACTTTATACTTTGCCTCATTTCGTAATGTTTCTATTGATCTCTGCTTTTCTACATATTTTCCCCAGTTCAACATAGTGACTGACTCTTCATATGTGCTGACATTTACATTCACTCTATAACCGAAAGTCTATTGCTAAAGAACTTTTGGTCCAAATCCTATACTCACTCTTCTTCCTAAACCTACCGACTATCTTCCTAATCCTACTGAATATCCCTTTTTGACTGGGTGCTCTCTTTTAAATTCAATCATCCAATTTACAAGGTCCTATGCCATTGTATATCCAATTATCTGAGACATCTTTGCAGAACATAATTCAAAGCTAAGTATCCCAATCAAGGGCAGAACCCTTATGGGCTTCAAATCATACCTAGATTTCTGTTTTCATACTTATATTTCACATCTATATTTTGTAAGCATTGCAGGTTCCCAATACCATTATTCATCGCACAGAATCATCCGTAACCCATATCAAACCTGTTTTTAACCCCAATTATACACTGGTCCCTCAATCATCTTACAGAAGAGCAGGGACAGAGTGGTTCTTACAATACAGGAAAGTTGGGGATATTCCACCTGATGAGAACCTCAAAGGTCCATGCAGAAATGATACCTGGAGAAGTTGTAGGCAGGTATGAAGGACCTGAGAGAGCAAAAGTCATCTTCCATGGCAAATATCTTGGTCAGAAAGAAGGGATGTGTCTGAATCAGCCTCTCTCTTCTTATTGTAGAGAAGATGGACCAAACCAGGCCTGTGTGGAGAGCTGTTCCTGGGTGCCTATGGTTGATATACCATTCTCCCTTGTGAAAGTGTCACAGGAAGTAGGGGAAGCCTCCATCTCATGGGACCCTTGGAAGCAACAGTTAGGACAATGTGGTTGCCAAGGAAGTGACTCATTCAGTTCCAAAGAAAGTGACATACCTCATTTCCTTGGTGATGGAACTCTCTGAAATTTGTATCCAAGAGGCCAGGCACCCAGAGGCAGTCCCAGTCCCAGTCCCAGTGGGCTCACTTGTTTGGATTTACCAAGGACAGAGTCAGTTTTCTTGGTACCTACTGATGTGAGGATGGCCTAATGCCAAGAGAACTCTGAAGATGGACCTTTCCTGAGAAAGCAGGTAGTGGCTCACCACTTTTTCCTGAAAACTACAAAGAGTTGAACAAGGAAACAAGATCTGAGAGAAGACAGGACATTTCGGGGGAACATAGTATGGCCCGCAGTCAGAGGAAACTCCGGATAGTCACAGACCTACTTGGGGGAAGGAGGTGCCTTTGTGGGAGTGGGTGTGGGTTTGTTGTTTTGTCTCATGTTCTGAGAATAGGTAGGAAAGGCTGTTTGTTTGGTTTGGAGTGGACAGTTTCTAGTAAGTTGTTTGATCAGGCGAGTGTTTCTGTTTCGGTGTATCCCAATGTGTCCGTTGTTGTAAACATTAAAAAGAGAATGCATTAATGGAGGTGTCCTGTCTAGTATAAATCTTCCCATTATTCATCCTGCCCAATATATGAATGGACTGCAGCTTGTCTTATCGATGTGCAACACCTGCTATCTTTCTACGTTGCTGTTTTCTTCCTGAATTCTAGCCACTCTCCAGAATAGGCTCATGGTTTTGTGTCCAAAATATGTACCACCTCCAAGCTCTGTGACATGGCCATGTACTGGATAGCTGAAGAGAATGGCGAGCATCTCAGAAAACTCAGATATCAGTGTGACCAGGAAAGTCTCAGTGCAGAAACCCTGCTTTGGGCCTTTTGCTGACTTATTGTTGTGTTGCACTGAATGTCAGGAAGGTCTTTGCCTCAGGCCACCCCTTTGTGAAGCCTGAAGAAAACAGTTTTCAAATGGAAATGAATGGGCATCTCCTGTGGCTTCTGGCTTCATTGCTTTGGGAAAGGATGTGTCTGAATCAGCCTCTTGGCCATGTGTGTGGCTGTGACTTAGATTCTCAGCACCTGATGAATCTAAAAATGATCCCCTGCGTGCATCCAAAACCATAAGGGCAAAAAATCTTTCATTGTGGATGAATTCTCTTGCCTTCCTCTGTTAAAATCCTGAACTCCATAAGTGAGAATAGGGATTCTTTGGGTCAAATGAGTTCTTCAAATCTCTGCAGAGGTGCTTGGGTTTTCGAATAACTTTAAATCACATAAAGAATGTATTCCTGAAATCAGTAGGCCTCAAATTGGAGAAACACAGAAGAATTAACGGCAGGCTTCTTTGATCATTCCTGGTTCACAGAAACGGTGTCCAGGCCACCCTGACTTTAGGCAAATGAGGGGCAAACGAGCTGATTTTGGACACTGTCTTGGGCTGCGCCCCTCATGGAAACCTCCAGCCAGAGGTTAAGATGAGTTACTATATGGAATAAGATGAGGGCCATGTGGGAGTGTTTCGGTTTTAATTTTGGTCATTTGTGTGACAGTTGGAAGAAATGACTGTGTCCACGTGGGCTTGAACTCTGGTGTGATTCCCCTTAGAGACTGGGTTTTGGAACTGAACTCAGAGAAGCATTGCCATGAATTTTGTTGGGATTTTAAGAGGCCACGCATGAAAGTCGCTCTTGGAAACTGAGACCTAGGCCCCGGGTGGATTTTTACAGAGGCCTGGGAAACTCAGCAAGGATATCAAATGATTTTATTCTTAAAGAAATGGCAGCCATAGTTGAGAGTCAAAACACACATGGACCTCACATTGTAGACCTCAATGGGCCTGGCCTAATGTGACCTTTTGTCCACTCTTTGGGAAGCCTTGCCTTTTAGAGATCTCCAGAGATTTCATTGAAATGAGCTTCCTCACCATTTAATGTTTGCTGCATGAATTGAAACCCACAGTGCCTCCAACTTCATGCTTGAAAAATGGCTAGATAAATACCATGAAATTTTTGAAATTCCTATGACCAGGTGGCACTGGAGAAACATTGGATGTCCTGTTGCTGATTATGAGTATACCAGACAGTGCCTTGATTTACTGAGTTTCATGAAAATGGTGTAGAACAGAGATGCCAGTAAGTTGGAGCCTGCTGAGTAGTGGGTCTAGAGCAGTGGTGGGGAGGTGTTTGATAAAACATCCGTGGTAGGGCCATGTGGATCTACCATTGGATTCCAAAGGGCTTGTAACTGACATGGTGCAGCCAGCAGACCCTTATATGTAAAGGCATCTTGTTATATGGAGAGTCTTCAGAGGAAAATGAAGAATCAGGTTGATATGGACAAGGGGGCAATGGGCCAAGCTGTGAGAGATAGAAGCCTAGTTGGTGCATTCCCTTGCAGACCCTGACCAACCACACGTGACACAACTCCCTCCAGCACTGTATCCCAGTTTAGCTCCTAGTATTTCGTGAAACAAATACCAAACTCACAGTGCAGCAGGAAAAACACCACAAAAAGTGGAGGAGGACCAAATGGCTTCACAGTCCACACGGGGAGACACTTAGTCTCCAGTGGCATCAGTTAACCTACAAAGAGAGGATTCAGCACTGCTTCATCTAGTTCTTTGGAAAATAAGAAACCATGTCCTCCAGGTCACATAGATGCAGACCCAGCTCTCATAGTCTCACTACAAAGGAAGCCAAATCTCCTGAAAACAACATATATTTCAAGTGCGGAATCTCAGAGGAGTTTCTCAAAAAGTTTTTAGGCCAGCAGAGCTCCATGTTTGTGGAGTGTTTACCCTGTCCCTTAGTTTTGGAAACTTTTCTACCACCTCCAAGGTTGTGAACTGCTGAGCATTTTCCATTCCAGATATGTATTCACTGATTTTGTAACTCCTCTCCTCTAATTGTGTCTTACTTGGGGTGAAGGTGATGTCAAGGCATTCTTCTGGATGAGAGCGGGAGGAAATTGTGCAGCATATATTCACATACGCATTGGATTCATTTTCAAATTTTCCATTCGAAGTACTGAATCCCTGACATTAACCCATACCTGGTAGACTTAGACAGTTCATCCTAATATAATGGGGAAAATTAACCCAACACAATAGAAATACAAGCACTTCAGAGGAGACATGTTGTATAGGTGGACTTGACATTTGTATTTTATAAGGTAGGAGTTATAAATCTAGTCAAATTTTAATTGAAATATTCTCCATGTGTTTTTAAACTTAACAAATATGTGAATTCTTGTTTCCCTTTTCTGTAGCCTATTCACACATGTATATTTATATGCATATATAGAATCCTACCAGGTATCACATGTACATTTTTGTGAGGTGGCTGTCTTGGCAGATACAAATTGTTTGAAGAGTTCACTCCTCCTAAATGCTGTTGGAAATGAAAATTCAACCTATAGGAGAGCGTCCTAGTACAACAACATTATACATAAACTCATGTTCAGTAAAATAAATATGTTTGCATCTGTGGATGATATATATTTACTGATGAATTTCGATTGGCATTTATACTGGTACTTTTTAATGTCTGTGAGTGTTGTGTGTGTGTGTGTGTGTGTGTGTGCGTGTGTGTGTGTGTGTGTGTGTGTGTATATATATATATATATATATATATATATATATATATATATATAAATAGATAGATATATATATAGATATATATATAGATGTAGATATAGATATAGATATACTCTCCAAATTTTTCAAAATATGGAATATATGTGTCTAATATACACTCTCTAAATTCATTCATGTTCATGTATGTGGATTTGTAATCAACTTTTCACAAGATTATAATCATAAATATTCATCCACTTGAAATACATATTTGTTTCCTAGTACTGAAAACTAACTTCAGTGAATTGTGCATACAAATCCTAATTATTCTACAGTAACTGACCCAGTCTAACATCAATGCAAGTAGACTCCTATGGGACATGATATGTAATTTGTCATTCATTTGTATTCGACACTGCTACATTATTGTTTCCTCAGTTTTTGCACATCATAGGATATACATTTCATCCACAAGTTCACAAATTAACAGGCATTTGTTTCAACTTTAATCACTTCTTGCTTCAGAACACATGTATTGTCAGGGTTTCTTGAATGGTCTTTTCATGAGACTTCTTTCCAAACACATTATTTTGAATTTCCATAATCATTTTGAAGCAAAACTCACACACTCTTTATGATAAACCAAAACATTAATATTTCCATTAGATATATATCTGGTTGGAATGAATGATTGTATATCAATATACGACTTCCTTTAATTTTTCAGATATCAGTTCAATTCATTATTTAAAGTTCAAAAAAGTTATATTATTTATTCACAGTATGGTCTATTCATGCTTTTTCTCTATGTTCATAGAAACAGGGTACACCTCTTTCTACCCCCGATTCTATTTTACATCTTCAATATATTGCTCCCAGAAATGGTGAAAGAATTACTCATGTCACCTCATTATCACAGTAATATTCTGGACAAAAAATGGAAAGGTCACACTTATGATTGTACCAAAGCCTAAATGGAAAGTGAACATGGATTTCTAAAAACATCCATTTCCAGGTTGCCTAATGCTGTCAATTTTCAATCCTATTGGTGACTACATTTTTGTTTTTTCCTAGTTTATATATTCAAACTCAACCCTGTTGAAAATGTCTAATTCTATCACTCACTTTATACTTTGCCTGATTTCGTAATGTTTCTATTGATATCTGCTTTTCTACATTTTCCCCAGTTCAACATAGTGACTGACTCTTCATATGTGCTGAAATATACTTTCACTCTATAACTGAAAGTCTATTGCTAAAGAACTTTTGGTCCAAATCCTATACTCACTCTTCTTCTGAAACCTACTGACTATCTTCCTAATCCTACTGAATATCCCTTTTTGACTAGATGTTCTCTTCTAAATTCAATCATCCAATGTACAAGGTCCTATGCCATTGTATATCAAATTATCTGAGACAAATTTGCAGAACATAATTCAAAGTTCACTATCCCAATCAAGGGCAGAACCCTTCTGGGCTTCAAATCATACCTAGATTTCTGTTTTCATACTTATATTTCACCTCAATATTCTTGTAAATATTTCAGGTTCCCAATACCATTATTCCTCGCACAGAGTCATACATAACCAAAATCAAACCTGTTTTTAACCCCCAGTATACACTGTTCCCTCAATCATTTTACAGAAGAGCAGGGACAGAGTGGTTCTTACAATACAGGAGAGTTGGGGACCTTCCACATTAAGAGAACCTCAAATGTCCATGCACAAATCATACCTGGAGAAGTTGTAAGCAGGTATGAAGCACCTGAGAGAGCAAAAGTCATCTTCCATGGCAAACAACCTGGTCAGGATGAAGGGATGTGTCTGAATCGGCCTCTCTCTTCTTATTGTAGAGAACATGGACCAAACCAGGCCTGGGTGGAGAGCTGTTCCAGGGTGCCAATGGTTGATATACATTCTACCTTATGAAAGTGTCAGAGGAAGTAGGGGCAAACTCCATCTTATGTTACCCTTGGAAGCAACTGTTAGGACAAAGTGGTTGCCAAGGCAGTGACCTCATTCAGTTCCAAAGAATGTGACATACCTCAGTTCCTTGGTGATGGAACTCTCTTAACTTGGTATCCAAGAAGCCAGGCAGCCAGAGGCAGTCCCAGTCCCAGTCCCAGTGGGCTCACTTGTTTGGATTTACCAAGGACAGAGTCAGTTTTCTTGGTACCTAATGATGTGAGGAAGGCCAAATGCCAGGAGAGCTCTGAAGATGGACCTTTCCTGAGAAAACAGGTAGTGGCTAACCACTTTTTCCTGACTTCTTCACAGAGTTGTTCAAGGAAACAAGATCGGAGAGAAGACAGGACATTTCGGGAAAACATAGTATGGCCCACCAGTCAGAGGACACCCCAGATAGTCACAGACCTACTTGGGGGAAGGAGGTGCCTTTGTGGGAGTGCGTGTGGGTTTGTTGTTTTGTCTCATGTTCTGAGAATAGATAGGAAAGTAGGTTTGTTTGGTTTGGAGTGGACAGTTTCTAGTAAGTCATTTGACACGGCGAGTGTTTCTGTTTCTGTGTATTCCACTGTGTCCATTGTTGTAGACATTAGAAAAGAGAATGCATTAATGGATGTGTCCTGTCTAGTATAAATCTTCCCATACTTCATCCTGCCAATATATAAATGGACTGCAGCTTGTCTTATCGATGTGCAACATCTGCTATCTTTCTAAGTTGTTGTTTTCTTCCCGAATTCTGGCCACTCTCCAGAATAGGCTCATGGATTTGTGTCCAAAATGGTACCACCTCCAAGCTCTGTGACATGGCCACGTACTGGATAGCTGAAGAGAATGGCGAGCATCTCAGAAAACTCAGATATCAGTGTGACCAGGAAAGTCTCAGTGCAGAAACCCTGCTTTGGGCCTTTTGCTGACTTATTGTTGTGTTGCACTGAATGTCAGGAAGGTCTTTGCCTCAGGCCACCCCTTTGTGAAGCCTGAAGAAAACAGTTTTCAAATGGAAATGAATGGGCATCACCTGTGGCTTCTGGCTTCATTGCTTTGGGAAAGGATGTGTCTGAATCAGCCTCTTGGCCATGTGTGTGGCTGTGACTTAGATTCTCAGCACCTGATGAATCTAAAAATGATCCCCTGTGTGCATCCAAATCCATAAGGGCAAAAAATCTTTCATTGTGGATGAATTCTCTTGCCTTCCTCTGTTAAAATCCTGAACTCCATAAGTGAGAATAGGGATTCTTTGGGTCAAATGAGTTCTTCAAATCTCTGCAGAGGTGCTTGGGTTTTCGAATAACTTTAAATCACATAAAGAATGTATTCCTGAAATCAGTAGGCCTCAAATTGGAGAAACACAGAAGAATTAACGGCAGGCTTCTTTGATCATTCCTGGTTCACAGAAACGGTGTCCAGGCCACCCTGACTTTAGGCAAATGAGGGGCAAACGAGCTGATTTTGGACACTGTCTTGGGCTGCGCCCCTCATGGAAACCTCCAGCCAGAGGTTAAGATGAGTTACTATATGGAATAAGATGAGGGCCATGTGGGAGTGTTTCGGTTTTAATTTTGGTCATTTGTGTGACAGTTGGAAGAAATGACTGTGTCCACGTGGGCTTGAACTCTGGTGTGATTCCCCTTAGAGACTGGGTTTTGGAACTGAACTCAGAGAAGCATTGCCATGAATTTTTTTGGGATTTTAAGAGGCCACGCATGAAAGTCGCTCTTGGAAACTGAGACCTAGGCCCCGGGTGGATTTTTACAGAGGCCTGGGAAACTCAGCAAGGATATCAAATGATTTTATTCTTAAAGAAATGGCAGCCATAGTTGAGAGTCAAAACACACATGGACCTCACATTGTAGACCTCAATGGGCCTGGCCTAATGTGACCTTTTGTCCACTCTTTGGGAAGCCTTGCCTTTTAGAGATCTCCAGAGATTTCATTGAAATGAGCTTCCTCACCATTTAATGTTTGCTGCATGAATTGAAACCCACAGTGCCTCCAACTTCATGCTTGAAAAATGGCTAGATAAATACCATGAAATTTTTGAAATTCCTATGACCAGGTGGCACTGGAGAAACATTGGATGTCCTGTTGCTGATTATGAGTATACCAGACAGTGCCTTGATTTACTGAGTTTCATGAAAATGGTGTAGAACAGAGATGCCAGTAAGTTGGAGCCTGCTGAGTAGTGGGTCTAGAGCAGTGGTGGGGAGGTGTTTGATAAAACATCCGTGGTAGGGCCATGTGGATCTACCATTGGATTCCAAAGGGCTTGTAACTGACATGGTGCAGCCAGCAGACCCTTATATGTAAAGGCATCTTGTTATATGGAGAGTCTTCAGAGGAAAATGAAGAATCAGGTTGATATGGACAAGGGGGCAATGGGCCAAGCAGTGAGAGATAGAAGCCTAGTTGGTGCATTCCCTTGCAGACCCTGACCAACCACACGTGACACAACTCCCTCCAGCACTGTATCCCAGTTTAGCTCCTAGTATTTCGTGAAACAAATACCAAACTCACAGTGCAGCAGGAAAAACACCACAAAAAGTGGAGGAGGACCAAATGGCTTCACAGTCCACACGGGGAGACACTTAGTCTCCAGTGGCATCAGTTAACCTACAAAGAGAGGATTCAGCACTGCTTCATCTAGTTCTTTGGAAAATAAGAAACCATGTCCTCCAGGTCACATAGATGCAGACCCAGCTCTCATAGTCTCACTACAAAGGAAGCCAAATCTCCTGAAAACAACATATATTTCAAGTGCGGAATCTCAGAGGAGTTTCTCAAAAAGTTTTTAGGCCAGCAGAGCTCCATGTTTGTGGAGTGTTTACCCTGTCCCTTAGTTTTGGAAACTTTTCTACCACCTCCAAGGTTGTGAACTGCTGAGCATTTTCCATTCCAGATATGTATTCACTGATTTTGTAACTCCTCTCCTCTAATTGTGTCTTACTTGGGGTGAAGGTGATGTCAAGGCATTCTTCTGGATGAGAGCGGGAGGAAATTGTGCAGCATATATTCACATACGCATTGGATTCATTTTCAAATTTTCCATTCGAAGTACTGAATCCCTGACATTAACCCATACCTGGTAGACTTAGACAGTTCATCCTAATATAATGGGGAAAATTAACCCAACACAATAGAAATACAAGCACTTCAGAGGAGACATGTTTATAGGTGGACTTGACATTTGTATTTTATAAGGTAGGAGTTATAAATATAGTCAAATTTTAATTGAAATATTCTCCATGTGTTTTTAAACTTAACAAATATGTGAATTCTTGTTTCCCTTTTCTGTAGCCTATTCACACATGTATATTTATATGCATATATAGAATCCTACCAGGTATCACATGTACATTTTTGTGAGGTGGCTGTCTTGGCAGATACAAATTGTGAGAAGAGTTCACTCCTCCTAAATGCTGTTGGAAATGAAAATTCAACTTATAGGAGAGCGTCCTAGTACAACAACATTATACATAAACTCATGTTCAGTAAAATAAATATGTTTGCATCTGTGGATGATATATATTTACTGATGAATTTCGATTGGCATTTATATTGGTACTTTTTAATGTCTGTGAGTGTTGTGTGTGTGTGTGTGTGTGTGTGCGTGTGTGTGTGTGTGTGTGTGTATATGTATATATATATATATATATACATATATATAAATAGATAGATATATATAGATATATATATAGATGTAGATATAGATATAGATATACTCTCCAAATTTTTCAAAATATGGAATATATGTGTCTAATATACACTCTCTAAATTCATTCATGTTCATGTATGTGGATTTGTAATCAACTTTTCACAAGATTATAATCATAAATATTCATCCACTTGAAATACATATTTGTTTCCTAGTACTGAAAACTAACTTCAGTGAATTGTGCATACAAATCCTAATTATTCTACAGTAACTGACCCAGTCTAGCATCAATGCAAGTAGACTCCTATGGGACATGATATGTAATTTGTCATTCATTTGTATTCGACACTGCTACATTATTGTTTCCTCAGTTTTTGCACATCATAGGATATACATTTCATCCACAAGTTCACAAATTAACAGGCATTTGTTTCAACTTTAATCACTTCTTGCTTCAGAACACATGTATTGTCAGGGTTTCTTGAATGGTCTTTTCATGAGATTTCTTTCCAAACACATTATTTTGAATTTCCATAATCATTTTGAAGCAAAACTCACACACTCTTTATGATAAACCAAAACATTAATATTTCCATTAGATATATAACTGGTTGGAATGAATGATTGTATATCAATATACGACTTCCTTTAATTTTTCAGATATCAGTTCAATTCATTATTTAAAGTTCAAAAAAGTTATATTATTTATTCACAGTATGGTCTATTCATGCTTTTTCTCTATGTTCATAGAAACAGGGTACACCTCTTTCTACCCCCGATTCTATTTTACATCTTCAATATATTGCTCCCAGAAATGGTGAAAGAATTACTCATGTCACCTCATTATCACAGTAATATTCTGGACAAAAAATGGAAAGGTCACACTTATGATTGTACCAAAGCCTAAATGGAAAGTGAACATGGATTTCTAAAAACATCCATTTCCAGGTTGCCTAATGCTGTCAATTGTCAATCCTATTGGTGACTACATTTTTGTTTTTTCCTAGTTTATATATTCAAACTCAACCCTGTTGAAAATGTCTAATTCTATCACTCACTTTATACTTTGCCTGATTTCGTAATGTTTCTATTGATATCTGCTTTTCTACATATTTTCCCCAGTTCAACATAGTGACTGACTCTTCATATGTGCTGAAATATACTTTCACTCTATAACTGAAAGTCTATTGCTAAAGAACTTTTGGTCCAAATCCTATACTCACTCTTCTTCTGAAACCTACTGACTATCTTCCTAATCCTACTGAATATCCCTTTTTGACTAGATGTTCTCTTCTAAATTCAATCATCCAATGTACAAGGTCCTATGCCATTGTATATCAAATTATCTGAGACAAATTTGCAGAACATAATTCAAAGTTCACTATCCCAATCAAGGGCAGAACCCTTCTGGGCTTCAAATCATACCTAGATTTCTGTTTTCATACTTATATTTCACCTCAATATTCTTGTAAATATTTCAGGTTCCCAATACCATTATTCCTCGCACAGAGTCATACATAACCAAAATCAAACCTGTTTTTAACCCCCAGTATACACTGTTCCCTCAATCATTTTACAGAAGAGCAGGGACAGAGTGGTTCTTACAATACAGGAGAGTTGGGGACCTTCCACATTAAGAGAACCTCAAATGTCCATGCACAAATCATACCTGGAGAAGTTGTAAGCAGGTATGAAGCACCTGAGAGAGCAGAAGTCATCTTCCATGGCAAACAACCTGGTCAGGATGAAGGGATATGTCTGAATCGGCCTCTCTCTTCTTATTGTAGAGAACATGGACCAAACCAGACCTGGGTGGAGAGCTGTTCCAGGGTGCCAATGGTTGATATACATTCTACCTTATGAAAGTGTCAGAGGAAGTAGGGGCAAACTCCATCTTATGTTACCCTTGGAAGCAACTGTTAGGACAAAGTGGTTGCCAAGGCAGTGACCTCATTCAGTTCCAAAGAATGTGACATACCTCAGTTCCTTGGTGATGGAACTCTCTTAACTTGGTATCCAAGAAGCCAGGCAGCCAGAGGCAGTCCCAGTCCCAGTCCCAGTGGGCTCACTTGTTTGGATTTACCAAGGACAGAGTCAGTTTTCTTGGTATCTAATGATGTGAGGAAGGCCAAATGCCAGGAGAGCTCTGAAGATGGACCTTTCCTGAGAAAACAGGTAGTGGCTAACCACTTTTTCCTGACTTCTTCACAGAGTTGTTCAAGGAAACAAGATCGGAGAGAAGACAGGACATTTCGGGAAAACATAGTATGGCCCACCAGTCAGAGGACACCCCAGATAGTCACAGACCTACTTGGGGGAAGGAGGTGCCTTTGTGGGAGTGCGTGTGGGTTTGTTGTTTTGTCTCATGTTCTGAGAATAGATAGGAAAGTAGGTTTGTTTGGTTTGGAGTGGACAGTTTCTAGTAAGTCATTTGACACGGCGAGTGTTTCTGTTTCTGTGTATTCCACTGTGTCCATTGTTGTAGACATTAGAAAAGAGAATGCATTAATGGATGTGTCCTGTCTAGTATAAATCTTCCCATAATTCATCCTGCCAATATATAAATGGACTGCAGCTTGTCTTATCGATGTGCAACATCTGCTACCTTTCTAAGTTGTTGTTTTCTTCCCGGATTCTGGCCACTCTTCAGAATAGGCTCATGGATTTCTGTCCAAAATGGTACCACCTCCAAGCTCTGTGACATGGCCACGTACTGGATAGCTGAAGAGAATGGCGAGCATCTCAGTAAACTCAGATATCAGTGTGACCAGGAAAGTCTCAGTGCAGAAATCCTGCTTTGGGCCTTTTGCTGACTTATTGTTGTGTTGCACTGAATGTCAGGAAGGTCTTTGCCTCAGGCCACCCCTTTGTGAAGCCTGAAGAAAACAGTTTTCAAATGGAAATGAATGGGCCTCCCCTGTGGCTCTTTGCTTAATTGCTTTGGAAAGAGATGTGTCTTTATCAGACTCTTGGACCTGTGTGTGGCTGTGACTTAGATTCTCAGCACCTGATGGATCTTAAGAATGATCCCATGTGAGCTTCCAAACCCAAAATGGCAAAAAATATCATTCATTGTGAATGAAGTCTCTTGCTTTCCTCTAGGTTCCTGCACTCCATCAAATGAGAATAGGGATTCTTTGGGTCAAATGAGTTCTTCAAAGCCCTGAAGAGGTGCTTGTGTTTTCGCATGACTCGAAATCACCTAAAGAATCGATACCTAAATTCAGTTGGCCTCAAATTGGAGAAACACAGAAGTATTAACGGCAGGCTTATTTGTTCACTCCTCATTCACAGAAACGGTTTCCAGGCTACCCTGACTTTAGGCAAATGAGGGTCAAACGAGCTGATTTTGGACACTATCTTGGGCTGCGCCCCTCATGGAAACCTCCAGCCAGAGGTTAAGATGATTGACTATATGGAATAAGATGAGGGCCATGTGGGAGTGTTTTGGTTTTTGTTTTTGTTTTAATTTTGTTCATTTGTGTGGCATTGGAAAAAATGACTGGGTGTACGTGGGCTTGAAATCTGGTGTCATTCCCCTTAGAGACTGGGTTTTGGAACTGAACTCAGAGAAGCATTGCCATGAATTTTGTTGGGATTTTAAGAGGCCACGCATGAAAGTCACTCTTGGAAACTGAGACCTAGGCCCCGGGTGGATTTCCACAGAGGCCTGGGAATTTCAGCAAGGATATCACATGATTTTATTCTTAAAGAAATGGCAGCCATAGTTGAGAGTCAAAACACACATGGACCTCACATTGTAGACCTCAATGGGCCTGGCCTAATGTGACCTTTTTCCACTCTTTGGGAAGCCTTGCCTGTGAGAGTTCTCCAGAGAATTCATTGAAATGAGCTTCCTCACCATTTAATGTTTTCTGAATGAATGGAAACCCCCATTGCCTCCAACTTCATGCTTGAAAAATGGCTAGATAAATACCATGAAATTTTTGAAATTCCTATGACCAGGTGGCACTGGAGAAACATTGGATGTCCTGTTGCTGATTATGAGTATACCAGACAGTGCCTTGACTTACTGAGTTTCATGAAAATGGTGTAGAACACAGATGCCAGTAAGTTGGAGCCTGCTGAGTAGTGGGTCTAAAGCACTGGTGGGGAGGTGTTTGATAAAACATCCGTGGTAGGGCCATGTGGATCTACCATTGGATTCCAAAGGGCTTGTAACTGACATGGTGCAGTCAGCAGACCCTTATATGTAAAGGCATCTTGTTATATGGAGAGTTTTCAGAGGAAAATGAAGAATCAGGTTGATATGGACATGGGAGCAATGGGGCAAGCAGTGAGAGATAGAAGCCTAGTTGGTGCATTCTCTTGTAGACCCTGACCCACCACACGTGACAGAACTCCCTCCAGCACTGTGTCCCAGTTTAGCTCCTAGTATTTCGGGAAACAAATACCAAACTCACAGTGCAGCAGAAAAATTACCACAAAATGTGGAGGAGGACCAAATGGCTTCGGTGTCCACACGGGGACACAATTTGTCTTCAGTGGCCTCAGTTTACCTACAAAGAGAGGATTCAGCACTGCTTAATCTTGTTCATTGGAAAATAAGAAACCATGTCCTCCAGGTCACATAGATGTAGACCCAGCTTTGATGGTCTCACTACATAGGAAGCCAAATTTCTTGAAAACAATATATAATTCAAGTGCGGAAGCTCAGAGGCAGTTTATCAAAAAGTTTTTAGGCCAGCAGAGCTCCATGTTTGTGGAGTGTTTACCCTGTCCCTTAGTTTTGGAAACTCCTCTACCACCTCCAAGGTTGTGAGCTCCTGAGCATTTTACATTCCAGATATGTATTCACTGATTTTGTAACTCTTCTCCTCTAATTGTGTCTTACTTGGGGTGAAGGTAATGTCAAGGCATTCTTCTGGATGAGAGCGGGAGGATATTTGTGCAGCATATATTTACATACACATTGGATTCATTTTCCAATTTTCCATTCGAAGTACTGAATCCCTGACACTAACCCATACCAAGTAGACTCAGACTATTCATCCTAATATAATGGGGAAAATTAACCCAACACAATAGAAATACAAGCACTTCAGAGGAGACATGTTGTATAGTTGGACGTGACATTTGCATTATATTAGTTAGGAGATATAAATCTAGTCAAATTTTAATGGAAATATTCTCCATGTGTTTTTAAACTTAACAAATATGTGAATGCTTGTTTCCCTTTTCTGTAGCCTATTCACACAAGTATATTTATATGCATATATAGAATCCTACCAGGTATCACACGTAAATTTTTGTGAGGTGGCTGTCTTGGCAGATACAAATTGTGAGAAGAGTTCACTCCTCCTAAATGCTGTTGGAAATGAAAATTCAACCTATAGGAGAGCGTCCGAGTAGAACAACATTATACATAAACTCATGTTCAGTAAAATAAATATGTTTGCATCTGTGGATGATATATATTTACTGATGAATTTCGATTCGCATGTATATTGGCACTTTTTAATGTCTGTTAGTGTTGTGTGTGTTTGTGTGTGTGTGTGTGTGTGTGTGTGTGTGTAGATATAGATATAGATATACTCTCCAAATTTTTCAAAATATGAAATATATATGTCTAATATACACTCTCTAAATTCATTCATGTTCATGTATGTGGATTTATAATCCACTTTTCACAAGATTATAATCAGAAATATTCATCCACCTGAAATACATATTAGTTTCCTAGTACTGAAAACTAACTTCAGTGAATGGTGCATACAAATCCTAATTATTCTACAGTAACTGACCCAGTCTAACATCAATGCAAGTAGACTCCTATGGGACATGATATGTAATTTGTCATTCATTTGTATTCGACACTGGTACATTATTGTTTCTTCAGTTTTTGCACATCATAGGATATACATTTCATCCACAAGTTCACAAATTAATAGGCATTTGTTTCAACTTTAATCACTTCTTGCTTCTGAACACATGTATTCTCAGGGTTTCTTGACTGGTCTTTTCATGAGACTTCTTTCCATACACATTATTTTGAATTTCCATAATCATTTTTAAGCAAACCTCACACACTCTTCATGATAAACCAAAACACTAATATTTCCATTAGATATATCACTGGTTGGAATGAATGATTGTATATCAATATAGGATTTCCTTTAATTTTTCAGATATCAGTTCAATTCATTATTTCAAGTTCAAAAAAGTTATATTATTTATTCACAGTATGGTCTATTCATGCTTTTTCTCTATGTTCATAGAAACAGGGTACACCTCTTTGTACCCCGATTCTTATTTTACATCTTCAATATATTGCTCCCAGAAATGGTGAAAGAATTACTCATGTCACCTCATTATCACAGTAATATTCTGGACAAAAATGGAAAGGTCACACTTATGATTGTACCAAATCCTAAATGGAAGGTGAACATGGATTTCTAAAAACATCCGTGTCCAGGTTGCCTAATGCTGTCAATTGTCAATCCTATTGGTGACTACATTTTTGTTTTTTCCTAATTTATATATTCAAACCCAACCCTGTTGAAAATGTCCAATTCTATCACTCACTTTATACTTTGCCTCATTTCGTAATGTTTCTATTGATATCTGCTTTTCTACATATTTTCCCCAGTTCAACATAGTGACTGACTCTTCATATGAGCTGACATTTACATTCACTCTATAACCAAAAGTGTATTGCTAAAGAACTTTTGGTCCAAATCCTATACTCACTCTTCTTCCTAAACCTACCGACTATCTTCCTAATCGTACTGATTATCCCTTTTTGACTGGATGTTCTCTTCTAAATTAAATCATCCAATGTACAAAGTCCTATGCCATTGTATATCGAATTATCTGAGACATCTTTGCAGAACATAATTCAAAGCTAAGTATCCCAATCAAGGGCAAAACCCTTCTGGGCTTCAAATCATACCTAGATTTCTCTTTTCATACTTATATATCACCTATATATTCTTGTAAATATTGCAGGTTACCAATACCATTATTCATCGCACAGAATCGTTCGTAACCCAAATCAAACCTGTTTTTAACCCCAAGTATACACTGTTCCCTCAATCATTTTACAGAAGAGCAGGGACAGAGTGGTTCTTACAATACAGGAAAGTTGGGGACCTTCCACCTAATGAGAACCTCAAATGTCCATGTAAAAATGTTACCTGGAGAAGTTGTACACAGGTATGAAGCAACTGAGAGATCAAAAGTCATCTTCCATGGCAAACAACCTGGTCAGAATGAAGGGATGTTTCTGAATCTGCATCTCTCTTCTTATTGTAGAGAAGAGGGACCAAACCAGGCCTTAGTGGAGAGATGTTCCCGGGTGCCAATGGTTGATATACATTCTACCTTATGAAAGTGTCACAGGAAGTAGGGGCAACCTCCATCTTATGTTACCCTTGGAAGCAACTGTTAGGACAAAGTGGTTGCCAAGGCAGTGACCTCATTCAGTTCCAAAGAATGTGACATACCTCATTTCCTTGGTGATGGAACTCTCTGAACTTGGTATCCAAGAAGCCAGGCACCCAGATGCAGTCCCAGTCCCAGTCCCAGTGGGCTCACTTGTTTGGATTTCCCAAGGACAGAGTCAATTTTCTTGGTACCTAATGATGTGAGAATGGCCAAATGTCAGGAGAGCTCTGAAGGTGGACCATTTCTGAGAAAACAGGTAGTGGATAACCACTTTTTCCTGACATCTTCACAGAGTTGGTCAAGGAAACACAATCTGAGAGAAGACAGGCCATTTCGGGGGAACATTGTATGGCCCACTGGTCAGAGGACACTCCGGATAGTCACAGACCTACTTGGGGGAAGGAGGTGCCTTTGTGGGAGTGGGTGTGGGTTTGTTGTTTTGTCTCATGTTCTGAGAATAGATAGGAAAGGCGGTTTGTTTGGATTGGACTGGACAGTTTCTAGTAAGTCATTTGACACGGCGAGTGTTTCTGTTTCTGTGTATCCCACTGTGTCCGTTGTTGTACACATTAGAAAAGAGAATGCATTAATGGATGTGTCCTGTCTAGTATAAATCTTGCCATAATTCATCCTGCCCAATATATGAATGGACTGCAGCTTGTCTTATCGATGTGCAACACCTGCTATCTTTCTAAGTTGTTGTTTTCTTCCTGAATTCTGGCCACTCTCCAGAATAGGCTCATGGATTTGTGTCCTAAATATGTACCACCTCCAAGCTCTGTGACATGACCATGTACTGGATAGCTGAAGAGAATGGCGAGCATCTCAGAAAACTCAGATATCAGTGTGACCAGGATAGTCTCAGTGCAGAAACCCTGCTTTGGGCCTTTTGCTGACTTATTGTTGTGTTGCACTGAATGTCAGGAAGGTCTTTGCTCAGGCCACCCCTTTGTGAAGCCTGAAGAAAACAGTTTTCAAATGGAAATGAATGGGCCTCACCTGTGGCTCTTGCTTAATTGCTTTCGAAAGGGATGTGTCTTTATCAGCCTCTTGGACCTGTGTGTGGCTGTGACTTAGATTCTCAGCACCTGATGGATCTTAAGAATGATCCCATGTGAGCTTCCAAATCCAAAATGGCAAAAAATTTCATTCATTGTGGATGAAGTCTCTTGCCTTCCTCTGTTAGGTTCCTGCACTCCATCAAATGAGAATAGGGATTCTTTGGGTCAAATGAGTTTTTCAAAGCCCTGCAGAGGTGCTTGTGTTTTTGCATGACTCTAAATCACCTAAAGAATCGATATCTAAAATCAGTAGGCGTCAAATTGGAGGAACACAGAAGTATTAACGGCAGGCTTATTTGTTCACTCCTGGTTCACAGAGACTGTGTCCAGGCTACCCTGACGTTAGGCAAATGAGGGGCAAACGAGCTGATTTTGGACACTGTCTTGGGCTGCGCCCCTCATGGAAACCTCCAGCCAGAGGTTAAGATGATTCCCTATATGGAATAAGATGAGGGCCATGTGGGAGTGTTTTGGTTTTAATTTTGGTCATTTGTGTGGCATTGGAAAAAATACTGGGTACACGTAGGCTTGAACTCTAGTGTGATACCCCTTAGAGACTGGGTTTTGGAACTGAACTCAGAGAAACATTGTCATGAATTTTGTTGGGATTTTAATAGGCCAAGCATGAAAGTCGCTCTTGGAAACTGAGACCTAGGCCCCAGGTGGATTTCCACAGAGGCCTGCAAATCTCAGCAAGGATATCACATGATTTTATTGTTAAAGAAATGGCAGCCATAGTTGAGAGTCAAAACACACATGGACCTCACATTGTAGACCTCAATGGGCCTGGCCTAATGTGACCTTTTGTCCACTCTTTGGGAAGCCTTGCCTGTGAGAGTTCTCCAGAGAATTCATTGAAATGAGCTTCCTCACCATTTAATGTTTGCTGCATGAATTGAAATCCACAGTGCCTCCAACTTCATGCTCGAGAAATGGATAGATAAATACCATGAAATTTTTAAAATTCCTATGACCAGGTGGCACTGGAGAAATATTGGATGTCCTGTTACTGTTCATGAGTATACCAGACTGTGCCTTGATTTACTGAGTTTCATGAAAATGATGTAGAACAGAGATGCCAGTAAGTTGGAGCCTGTTGAGTAGTGGGTCTAGAGCAGTAGTGGGGAGGTGTTTGATACAACATCCGTGGTAGGGCCATGTGGATCTACCATTGGATTCCAAATGGCTTGTAACTGACATGGTGCAGCCAGCAGACCCTTATATGTAAAGGCATCTTGTTATATGGAGAGTTTTCAGAGGAAAATGAGGAATCAGGTTGATATGGACAAGGGGGCAATGGGGCAAGCTGTGAGAGATAGAAGCCTAGTTTGTGAATTCTCTTGCAGACCCTGACCCACCACTCGTGACACAACTCCCTCCAGCACTGTGTCTCAGTTTAGCTCCTAGTATTTCGTGAAACAAATACCAAACTCACAATGCAGCAGGAAAAACACCACAAAAAGTGGTGGAGGACCTAATGGCTTCACAGTCCACACGGGGAGACACTTAGTCCCCAGTGGCCTCAGATTACCTACAAAGAGAGGATTCAGCACTGCTTAATCTTGTTCATTGGAAAATAAGAAACCATGTCCTCCAGGTCACATAGATGCAGACCCAGCTTTGATGGTCTCACTACAAAGGAAGCCAAATCATCTGAAAACAACATATATTTCAATTGCGGAAGCTCAGACGCAGTTTCTCAAAAAGTTTTTAGGCCAGCAGAGCTCCATGTTTGTGGAGTGTTTACCCTGTCCCTTAATTTTGGAAACTCCTCTACCACCTCAAAGGTTGTGAACTCCTGAGCATTTTCCATTCCAGATATGTATTCACTGATTTTGTAACTCTTCTCCTCTAATTGCGTCTTACTTGGGGTGAAGGTAATATCAAGGCATTGTTCTGGATGAGAGCGGGAGGATATTTGTGCAGCATATATTTACATACACATTGGATTCATTTTCCAATTTTCCATTCAAATACTGAATCCCTGAAACTAACCCATACCTAGTAGACTCAGACTATTCATCCTATTATAATGGGAAAAATTAACCCAACACAATAGAAATACAAGCACTTCAGAGGAGACATGTTGTATAGTTGGACTTGACATTTGCATTATATAAGGTAGGTGTTATAAATCTAGTCAAATTTTAATGGAAATATTCTCCATGTGTTTTTAAATTTAACAAATATGTGAATTCTTGTTTCCCTTTTCTGTAGCCTATTCACATATGTATATTTATATGCACATATAGAATCCTACCAGGTATCACACGTACATTTTTGTGAGGTGGCTGTCTTGGCAGATACAAATTGTGAGAAGAGTTCACTCCTCCTAAAACTGTTTTAAATGAAAATTCAACCTATAGGAGAGCGTCCTAGTAGAACAACATTATACATAAACTCATGTTCAGTAAAATAAATATTTTTGCATCTGTGGATGATATATATTTACTGATGAATTTCTATTGGCATTTATATTGGTACTTTTTAATGTCTGTGAGTGTTGTGTGTGTGTGTGTGTGTATAGATATAGATATAGATATAGATAGATATAGATATACTCTCCAAATTTTTCAAAATATGGAATATTTTTGTCTTATTTTGCACTTCCTAAATTTTTCATATTCATGAATGTGTATTTATAATCATCTTTTCTCAAGATTATTCTCAGAAACATTCATATACCCTACTAGACTCTGACTACTAATACTAATATAATGGAGAAAAATATCCCAAACAGAATAGAAATACAAGCATTTCAGAAGGGACATGGTGTATAGTTGGACTTGCCTTTTGCATGATATAAGGTAGGAGTTATAAATCTATTCAATTTGCTGAAATACTTTTCCATATGTTATTTTTTTTGACACAAAACAAAATTTAATCTTCGAAAACTAAATAAAATTGACACATCCTTAACCAAGCTAATGAAGAAAAAAAACCTCAAATTACTAAAATTAAGGATCGTAAAAGAACTTTTACAGAGTACACAACTAAAATACAGAGAATAATTAAAAACTAATTTGAAAATTTATACTCTAATAAATTAAAATACCATGATGACATCAATAAAATTTTAGAGATATACCCAAACTGAATTAGTAGGACATGAACAATTTAAACAAATCAATTTCAAGCAATGAAATAGAAGTTGCTGTCAACAGCCTACCAATCAAGCAATGCCCAGGAACAGACAGATTCTCAGTCAAGTTCTACAAGACCTTCAAAGAAGCATTCATCACAATACTCCTCAAATTATTCCATAAAATAGAAAAGCATGGAACTCCTCCAAACTCATTTCATGAGGATAGTATCACTCACATACCAAAATCAGACAAAGACACATCAAGGAAAGAAAACTTCAGAGCAATATTCCTGACAAACATATATACAAAAATTCTCAATAAAATTCTTTTTTTTAAGCCAAAGTTAATCAAAAGGGATAAAGAGGGACACTACACACTATTCCATGTGTTTTTAAAGTTAAGAAATATATGAATTCCTGTCTCCCTTTCTCTGTAGCCTATTAAGCACATGTATTTTTATATGCACAAATAGAATCCTACCTGGTTTCACACGTACATTCTTGTGAGGTGGCTGACTTGGCAGATACTATTTGTGAGAAGAGATCACTCCTCCTAAATGCTGTTGGTACAGAAAATTCAACCCATGGGTGAGCTTCCTAGATGAACAACATTCTACATACATCCATGTTCAGTAAAATGAATATTTTGGGATATGCGGATGAGTTATTTTTCATGATGAATTTCGATTGACATATATATTGTGACATTATAATGTGTGTGTGTTTGTGTGTCTATATATATATATATATATATATATATATATATATATATATATAGTCTCCAGATTTTCCAAAATATGAAATATATGTCTTCTTATACACCGCCTGAATTCATTCATATTCATATATGTGGATTTATAATTAACTTTTAACAAGTTTATTCTCAGAAATATACATCCACTGACATACATATTTGTTTCCTAGTACTGAAAACTAACTTCAGGGAAGGGTTCTTACAAATCCTAATATTTCTAGAGTAACTGACCAAGTTTAACATCAATGCAAATACATTCCTATTTGATATGATGTGTTTGTTAAAGTTCATTTTTATTCAAACTTGGTACGTTATTATTTATTCAGTTTATGGACATCATAAAATATATCCTTTCATTCACAAGTTCACAAATTTATAAATATTTGGTTCACTTTCAATCACTTCCTCCTTCGGAACACATATATTCCTTCATGTTTCTTGACGGGTCTTTTCACTGGACTTCTTTCTAAACACGTTATTTTCGATTGAATAATCATTTTTGAGCAAAACTCACACACTATTCATGATAAACGGTAACCCTAATAATACCATTAGATATATAACTGGTTGGAATTAATGTACGTATATCAATATATGATTTCCTCTATATTTTCAGATATTAAAACAATCCATTATTTAAATTTGGAACCAGTCATATAATTTTTTCACAGTATGGTCTATTAATGCATCATCTCTATATTCATCAACACAGGGTAAACCTATTAGTATCCCCAGTACTAATTCATATGTTTTCAAAATATTGCTCCCAGAAAAGGTGGAAGAAATACTCATGTCACCTGATCTACATATACATATTATCACAGTAATATTCTGGACACAAAATGCAAAGGTCACCGTTATGATTGCAATAAAGCCTCAATGGAATGTGAACATGGATTACTAAAAACATCCATGCCCAGTTTGCCTAATGCTCTCAAATGTCAATCCAATTGGTGACTACATTTTTGTTTCTTTTTAAGATTATGTATTCAACCTCAACCCTGTTGAAAATGTCTAATCCTATCACTCACGTTATACTTTGCCTGATTTCCTAATGTCTCTATTGATGTCTGCTTTCCTACATATTTTTTCCCAGTTCATCATTGTGCCCGACTTTTCACATATGGTGCCATTAATATTCACTCTCTAACCGAAACCTATTGCTAAAGAACTTTTGGTCCAAATCCTAGACTCACTCTTCCTTCTAAACCTACGGACTATCTTTCTAATCCTACACACTATCCCTTTTTCACTGGATGTTCTCTTCTACATTCAATCATCTGAGGTACAGGGTCTTATGCCATTGTATATCGATTTAACTGAGACCTCGGTGCAAAACATTACTCAAGCTAAGGATCCCAATCAAGGGCCCAAATCCTTCTGGGCTTAAAATATTACCTAGATTTCTGTTTTCATACTTATATTTTACCTCTATATTCTTTTAAATATCGCTGGTTCCCAATACCATTATTCATCCAGCAGAATGATTCCTAAGCCAAATGGAACATGCTATTGACCCTAACCATACAATGTTCCCTCAATCTCACTTTACAGAAGAGGAGGGATAAAGTTGATATTACAATACAGGAAGTTAGGAGATCTTCCACCTGCTGAGTACCTCAAAATCCATGCAGAAATAATCCCTGGAGAAGATGTTGGCAGCTATGAAAGACCTGAGAGAACAAAAGTCATATTCCATGGCAAACAACATGGTCAGGATGAAAGGATGTGTCTGAGTCATCCTCTCTATTTTTAATGCAGGGAAGATGGACCAAAGCAGGCCTGTGTGGAGAGCTGTTCCCAGGTGACTATGGTTTCTATACCATTCTAACATGTGAATGTATCACAGGAAGTAGGGCAGCCTCCATGTCAGGAGACACTAGGACGCAACTGTTAGGACAAAGTGGTGGCCAAGACAGGGACCTCATTTATTTCCTGAAGGTAGTGACCTCACCTCATTTCCTTGGTGATGGAACTCTCTGAATTTTGTGATCCAGGAAGCCAGGCACCCAGAGCCAGTCCCAGTCCCAGTTGCAGTGGGCTCACTTGTTTGGATTCACTAAGGACAGAGTCAGTCTTTCTTGGTACCTACTGATGTAAGGGTTGCCAAATACCAAGAAAGCTCTGAAGAGGGGTCTTTCCTGAGAGGACAGGAATTGGCTCACCACTGCCTCCTGACAACTTCACAGAGTTGACCAAGGAGACCAGATGTGAGACAGAAAGGCCATTTCTGGGGAACATCATATGGCCTACCAGTCAGAGGACACTCCAGATAGTGACAGACCTACTTGTGGGAAAAAGTTGCATTTGTGGGTGTTGGTTTGTGTTTGTGGTTTTTTTCTCATGTTCTGAGAATAGGTAAAAAAGGAGGTTTGTTTGGTTTGGAGTGGACTGTTTCCAGTAAGTCATTTGACAAGGAGACTGTTTCTATGTCTGTGTATCCCACTGTATTTTTCTTTGTAGATATTAGAAAAAAAATAGCTCATTGGTTGTGTCCTGTCTAGTAGAAAGCTTCCCAGCATGCATCCTTTCCAATTAATGAATGGACTGAGGCTTGCCTTATCCATGGGCAACACCGGCTATCTACCTAATTTTCCATTTTTTCATGAATTCTGGCCACTCTCAAGATTAGTATCATGTATTTTTGTACAAGATATGTACCACCTCCAAGCTCTGTGACATGGCCATGTACTGGATAGCTGAAGGGAATGGCGAGCATCTCAGAAAACTCATATATCAGAGTAACCAGGAAAGTCTCCGTGGAGAAACCCTGCTTGGGGCCTTTTGATTACCTATTGTTCTGTTGCTCTGAATGTCAGAAAGGTCTTTGCCTCAGGCCACCCCTTTGTGAATCCTGAAGAAAACAGTTTTAAAATGGAAATGAATGGGCATCACCTGTGGCTCTTTGCTTCATAGCTTTGGAAATGGATGTGTCTGAATCAGCCTCTTGACCCTGTGTGAGCCTGTGGTTTAGATTTTCAGCACCTGATGAATCTAAAGAAAGATCCCATGTGGGCATCCAAAACCTAAATGGAAAAAAGATCAGTGATTGTGGATGATGCCTCTCGCCTTCCTCTGTAAGATTCCTGACCTCCATCAAGTGAGAATAGGGATCATTTGTGTCAAATAAGTTCTTCAAAGGGCTGCAGAGGGGAGACAATAGGTGCTTGGGTTTTCTTATAACTCCAATTCACACAAAAAATCTATACCCCACAGTCAGTATGCCTCAAATTTGAGAAGTGGAGTAGTATTAACGGCAGGCCTATTTGATCACTTCTGTTTCACACTAACGTTGTCCAGGCCACCCTGACTTTAGGCAAATGAGGGGCAAGGGAGTTTATTTTTGACACTGTCTTGGGCTGTGCCCCTCATGGAAACCTCCAGCTAGAGGTTATGATTAGTGTCTATATAAAAGATGAAGAGGGCCATGTGAGAGTGTTTTGGTTTTAATTGTCATCATTTGTGTAGCAATTGGAAGAGATGCCTGGGTCCACCTGGGCTTGAACTCTGTTGTGATTCCCCTTAGAGACTGAGTTGTGTAACTGACCTCAGAGAAGTATTGCCATGAATTGTGTTGGGATTTCAGGAGGCCACACATGAGATTCACCATTGGAATCTGAGATCTTGGCCCAGGGTGACTTTACACAGAGCACTGGGAATCTAAGCCAGGATATCACAAGATTTTATTCTGAAAGATTCCAGCCATAGTTGAGAGTCAAAACACACATGCAACTCACATTGTAGACCTCAATGGGCCTGGCTTCATGAGACCTTTTGCCCACTCTTTGGGAAGCCTTGCCTGTGAGAGTTCACCAGAGCTTTCATTGAAATGAGATTCCTAACCATTTATTGGTTCCTGTATAAATTGAATCCCACAGTGCCTCCAACTTCATTATTGAAAAATATCTAGATATATACCATGAATTTTTTGAAATTACCATGACCAGGTGGCACTGGAGAACATTTGGATGTCCTGTTGCTAATCATGATTGTACCAGACAGTGCCTTAATTGACTGTGTTTCATGAAAATGCTGTAGAACATAGATGCCAGTAAGTTGGAGCCTGCAGACTAGTGGGCATAAAGCAGTGGAGTGTAGGTGTGTGAAAAAACATCAGTTGTGGGTCCACGTGGATCTGGCATTGGCTTAGAAATGACTTGTCACTGACATGGTACATCCAGCAGACCCTTCTATGTAAAGGCATCTTGTTATATGGAGAGGATTCCTGCCAATGATCAGAATAAGGGGGCTATTGTCGAGTTGAAAAGCTATGTGGGATTTAAGCCTCATTGGTGCATTTTACTGCAGACCCTCACCCACCACATATGAGAGTACATCCTCCAGCACTGTGTCCCAGTGGAGCTCCTTGTATTTCGTGAAGCCAATACAAAACTCACAGTGCAGCAGTAAGAAACACCACGAAAGTGGAGCATGAACAAATGGCTTTACAGACAACACGGTTAGATACTTAGACCGCAGTGGCCAAAGTTTCCCTACAAATAGAGAATTCAGCACTGCTGCCTCATGTCCACTAGAAAATAAGGAACCATGTCATCCAGGTCACATAGATGGAGACCCAGCATTGATGGTCTCACTACAAAGGAAGCAAAAGCTCCTGACAAAAACATATTTCAACTGCCCAACCTCAGAGGCAGTTTCTCAAAAAGTCATTAGGCCAGCAGAGCTCCATGTTTGTGAAGTGTTTACCCTCTCCCTTTTTGTAAACTGTTCTACCTCCTACAAGTTTGTGAAGTTCTGAGCATTTTCCTTTCCACATATGTATTCACAGATTTTCTAACTCTTCTCCACTAATTGGGTCTTATTTGGGGCGAAGATAATGTCAAAGCATTGTTCTGGCTGAGAATGGGAAGATTTTTGTGTAGCACATATTTGAATACATATTAGATTCATTTTCCTATTTTCCATTTGAAATACTGAATCCCTGACACTAACCCATACCCTACTAGACTCTGACTACTAAACCTAATATGATGGAGAAAAAGAAACCTAACAGAATAGAAATACAGGCCTTTCATAGGAGGCATGGTGTATACTTGGACTTGCCTTCTGCTTTATCAATGGTATGTGTTATAAATCTAGTCAACTTTTCATTGTAGTACTTCTCCATGAGTTTTTAAAGTTAACACATATGTAAATTTCTGTCTCCCTTTCTCTGTAGCCTATTCATCAAATGTATTTTTTTATGCATTTTTAGAATTCTACCTGGTATCACATGTACATTCTTGTGAGATCGCTTATTTTGGAAGATACAAATTGTGAGAAGAGATCGCTCCCTCTAAATACAGATGGAACTGGAATTTCCACCTATGGGTGAATTTCCTAGATGAACAATATTATGTATAAATAAATGTTCAGTAAAATGAATATTTTTGGATACGTGGATGATATATATTTCATGATGAATTTCGAATGGCATATATATTGCTACATTTTAATGTCTGTGTATGTGTGTATCTATCTATTTATCTATCTATCTATATAGATATAGATATCTACTCTTAAGATTTTCAAAATATGAAATATTTGTGTCTTATTATACACTCCCTAAGTAAACTCATGTGTGTGTATGTAGATTTATAATCAACTTTTCACAAAATTATTCTTAGAAATATTCATCCACCTTAAATACATATTTTTTCCTAGTACTGAAAAGTAAATTAAGTGAATGGTGTATACAATTCGTAATATTTCTACAGTGACTGAACCAGTTTCACATCAATGTAAGTAGACACCTATGGGACCATGATGTGTATTTTGAAGTTCATTTTTATTCAGACACTGGTACATTACTATTTCTGCAGTTTATGGACATTATAGGATATATCCTTTCATCCACAATTTCACAAATTTATAGGCATTTGGTTCACTTTCAATCACTTCCTACTTCAGAACACATGTATTCCTCCATGTTTCTTGACTGTTCTTTTCATGAGATTCTTTCCAAACACAGTATTATTGATTTCCATAATCACTTTTGAAGCCAAACTCACACACTCTTCATGATAAACCATAACGCTAATATTACCATTAGATGTATAACTGGTTGGAATGAATGTATGTATATCAATATAAGATTTCCTATATATTTTCAGATATCAATTCAATCCATTATTTAACGTTTGAACCAGTTATATTATTTATTCACAGTATGGTCTATTAAGGCATCATCTCTATATTCGTAGACCGATGGTATACCTGTTTGTATCCCCAATACTAATTTTTAAGTCTTTAAAATATTGCTTTCAGAAATGGTGGAAGAAATACTGTAGTCACCTGATATACATATACATTTCATCACGGTAATATTCCTGAAACAAAATGCAAGGGTCACACTTATGATTGTATCAAAGCCTATATTGAAAGTGAGCATGTACTACTAACAACATCCATGCCCTGATTAACTAATGATCTCAAATATCATTCCTATTGGTGACTACATATTTGTTTCTTCCTAAGATTATATATTGAAACTGAACCCTGTTAAAAATGTCTTATCCTATCACCCACTTTGTACTTTGCCTTATTTCCTAATGTCTCTATTGATATCTGCTTTCCTACACATTTTCCCCAGTTTATCACTGTGACTGACTGTTCACATATGCTGACATTTACACTCACTCTCTAATCAAAACTCTATATCTAAAGAACATTTGGTCCAACTCCTCGACTCACTCAAATGGATTCTTCAAAGCCCTGCAGAGGGTAGCCCATAGTTGCTTGAGTTTTCTCATGACCCCAATTCACATAAAGAATCTATACCCCACAGAGAATAGGCCTCAAATTGGAGAAGTAGAGCAGTATTATTGGCAGGCCTATTTGATCACTCCTGCTTCACAGGAAGAGTTTCCATGCCACCCTGACTTTAGGCAAATGAGAGGCATGTGAGCTTATATTGGACACTGTCTTAAGCTGCGCCCTTCATGGAAACCTCCAGCCAGAGGTTATGATGAGTCTCTAAATTGAAGAAGATGAGGGCCATGTGGGAGTGTTTTGGTTTAATTGTGGTCATTTGTGTGGTGGTTGGAAGAGATGACTGGGTCCACCTGTGCTTGAACTCTGGAGTGATTCCCCTTAGAGACTGAGTTCTGGAACAGATCTCAGAGAAGTATTGGCATGAATTGTGTTGGGATTTTAGGAGGCCACGCATGAGAGTTGCCCTTGGAGACTGAGATCTAGGCCCAGGATAGCTTTCAAAGAGCACTGGGAATCTCAGCCAGGATATCACATGACTTTATTCAGAAAGACTTGGAAGCCATAGTTGAGAGTCAAAAAAAACATGGCCCTCAATTGTAGACCTCAATGGGCCTGGCTTAATGTGACCTTTTGGCCACTCTTTGGGAAGCCTTGCCTCTGAGAGTTCTCCCGAGCTTTAATTGAAATGAGCTTCCTCACCATTTCATGGTTCCTGAATGAATTGAATGCCACAGTGCCTCCAAATTTATCTTTGAAAATTGGCTAGATAAATACCATGAAATTTTTTAAATTCTTATGAACAGGTGGCACTGGAGAACCTTTGGATGTCTATTGCTGATCACGAGTGTACCAGACATTGCATTGATTGACTGGGTTTCATGAAAACGGTGAGAACAGAGATGCCAGAATGTTGAGGCCTGCTGACTAGTTGGCGTAGAGCAGTGGTGGGCAGGTGTATGATAAAACATCTGTCGTGGGGCCATGTGGATCTGCCATTGGCTTCCAAATGCCTTGTGACTGACATGGTGCAGCCAGCAGAACCATACAAGTTAACGGACCTTATTATATGGAGAGGTTTCAGGGCAATATTCAGAATCAGGTTGATATGGACATGGGTGCAAGCTTTGGGGGATAGAAGCCTGGTTGGTGCATTCTCCTGCAGACCCTCAACCACTACACGTGAGAGTACTCTCTATAGCACTGTGTCCCAGTTTTTCTTTTTGTATTTTGTGAAGCCAATACCAAAATCCCAGTGCAGCAGTAAGAAACACCACGAAAAGTGAAGTATGACCAAATGGCTTCACAGACCACATGGTTAGACACTTAGACCCCAGTGGCCTCAGTTTACCTACAAAGAGAGAATTCAGAACTGCTGCCTCATGTTCTATTGCAAATAAGGAACCATGTCATCCAGGTCACATAGATGCTGACACAGCTTTGATGGTCTCACTACAAAGGAAGCGAAAGCTCCTGACAACAACAAACATTTCAAGGGCCCAAACTCAGAGGCAGTTTCTCAGAAATTAATTAGGCCACCAGAGCTCCATGTTTGTGAAGTGTTTACCCTTTACCTTACTTTTGGAAATTCCTCTACCACCTCCAAGGTTGTGAACTCCTGAGCATTTTCTTTTCCAGATATATATTCACAGATTTTCAAACTCTTCTCCACTAATTGTGTATTACTTGTGGTGAAGGAACTATCAAGGCATTTTTTTGGATGACAGTAGGAAGATTTTTGTCTAACAAATATTCGCATACACATTAGATTCATTTCCCTATTTTCCATTTGAAATACTGAATCCCTGACACTAACCCATACCCTACTAGACTCTGACTACTAATCCTAATATGATGGAGAAAAAGAAACCGAACAGAATAGAAATACAGGCCATTCATAGGTGGCATGGTGTATACTAGGACTTGCCTTCTGCTTTATCAAGTGTATGTGTTATAAATCTAGTCAACTTTTCATTGTAGTACTTCTCCATGAGTTTTTAAAGTTAACACATATGTAAATTTCTGTCTCCTTTTCTCTGTAGCCTATTCATCTCATGTATTTTATTATGCATATTTAGAATCCTACCTGGTATCACACATACATTCTTGTGAGGTCACTGTTTTTGGATGATACAAATTGTGAAAAGAGATCACTCCCCCTAAATACTGATGAAACTGAAAATTCAACAAATTGGTGAATTTCCTAGATGAACAACATTATACATAAATCCATGCTCAGTAAAAAGAATATTTTTGGATATGAGGATGATATATATTTCATGATGAATTTTGATTGGCATATATATTGCTACATTTTAATGTCTGTGTTTTTATCTTTATATATATATATATATATATATATATATATATATATATATATATATACTCTCCAGATTTTTCACAATATTAAATATATGTGTCTTATTATTCACTCCCTAAATACATTCATATTCATGTATGTGGATTTGTAATCAAATTTGCACAAGATTATTCTCAGAAAAATTCATCCACATAAAATACATATTTATTTTCCAGTACTGAAAACAAACTTCGGTGAATTGTGCTTACAAATCCTAATATTTGCATGGTAACTGACCCAGTTTAACATTAATGCAAGTATAATCCTATGGGACATGATGTGTATTTTGAAGTTCATTTTTATTCAACAGTGGTACATTACTATTTCTTCAGTTGATGGATATCATAGGATATAACTTTTCATCCACAAGTTCACAAATCTGCAGGCATTTGGTTCACTTTCAATTACTTCTTGCTTCAGAACATATGTATTCCTCCATGTTTCTTGACTGTTCTTTTCATGAGATTCTTTCCAAACACATTATTTTCGATTTCCATAATCATTTTTGAAGGAAAGAGGCGCCTTACTTACCCCCAGAAAGGTTCGTTGAGGTCTCCTTGTCCTGCGCTGCGTGATTCCCGGCCAATGCACCAAATGTAAGGTTCCGGCGAATGTTGGAGGAAGAGATCATCAAGAAACTGCGGCTCATGCAACAGTAAAAGCCGTTTATTGAGGATCCAATCCAGCATGCTGGGGCTACGTGCTCACTCAAGATGGGAGAGCATCCCAGAGCCCCGAGCAGGGGTTGAGCAGTGCTTAAGTACACTTTTGGGCAGGGCGGGACTTTACATATATTACAGTCTCCTTTCAGAAATCATCATACACCACCGGAAAATCAAACAACAATTCCTAAACATGATTAGTTCATTTATTGGTGGGAACATGTAAGGCGGGAGTGATAGGTCAGTTCTAAAGCAGGGTACACATTCAAAATGATTGGTTTAGGCCCTGCAATGCCTATGTGCCAGGCCTCACAGGGTCCTAGGTTATTAAAAAACCAGGCGGTCAGGGGGAATATTTACTGGGTAGTCCGGGAATTGTCCTACAAGCTACAGGAATTTCAGGTTTTGCGTGTAGCATAGGAACTTAACAATACCTGGTCCTTTACATTTTAACTCAAGCCTTGCTGCTTAAAAACTTTACAACACCCGGTCTTTTACACTTTAACTTTTACACTTTAATTTCAATTTCTTTTACGCTTACAGATCACTCCTGGTGCACAAGAAGGGTGTCCAAGCCACCATGACTTTAGGCAAATGAGGGCCAAGGGAGCTTATTTTGGACACTGTCTTGGGCTGTGCCCCTCATGGAAACCTCCAGCCAGATGTTATGATGAGTGCCTTTATGGAAGAAGAGGAGGGCAATGTGGGATTGTTTTGGTATTAATTGTGGTCATTTGTGTGACGGTTGGAAGAGATGACAGGGTCCACCTGGGCTTGAAGTCTGGTGTGAATCCCCTTAGAGACTGAGTTCTGGAACTGACCTCAGAGAAGTATTGCATGAATTGTGTTGAAATTTTAGGAGGCCACGCATGAGAGTCGCTCTTATAAACTGAGATCAAGGCCCAGGGTGGCTTTCCACAGAGCACTGGGAATATCAGCCAAGATATCCCATGATTTTATTCTTAAAGACTTGGTAGCCATAGTTGAGAGTCAAAACACACATGGAACTCACAACGTATACCTCAATGGGCCTGGCTATATTTGACCTTTTGGCCACTCTTTGGGAAGCCTTGCCTATGAGAGTTCTCCAGAGTTTCATTGAAATGAGCTTCCTCAACATTTAGTGGTTCTTGAAACCCACAGTGCCTCCAACTTCATCCTTGAAAAATGGCTAGATAAATACCATGAAATTTTTGAAAATCCCATGACCAGGTGGAACTGGAGAATCTTTGGGTGTCCTGTTGCTGATCATGAGTATACTAGAGGGTGCCTTGATTGACTGGGTTTCATAAAAATAATGTAGAAAAAAGATGCCAGTAAGTTGGAGCCTACTGAGTAGTGGGCCTAGAGCAGCGGTGGGCAGGTGTGCAGGTGTGTGATAAAACATCTGTGGTAGGTCCATGTGGTTTGGCCATTGGCTACCAAATGCCTTGTGAAGGACATGGTGCAGCCAGCAGACCCTTATTTGTAAAGGCATTTTGATATATGGAGAGGTTTCAGGGCAATTTTCAGAATCAGGTTGACATGGTCAATGGTGCAAGCTATGTGGGAAAGAAGCCTGGTTGGTGCATTCTCCTGCAGACCGTGACCCACCACAGTGACAGAACTCTCTCCAGCACTGTGTCCCAGTTGAAATTGTTGTATTTCGTGAAGCAAATACCAAAGTCCCAGTGTAGCAGCAAGAACCACAACAGAAAGTGGAAGAGGACCAAATGGCTTCACAGTCCACACGGGGTGACACTTAGCCCCCAGTGGCCACAGTTTACCTACAAAGAGAGAATTCAGCACTGCTGCCTCAGGTTCATTGGATAATAAGAAACCATGTCCTCCAGGTCACATAGATGCAGACCCAGCTTTGATGGGCTCACTATAAAGGAAGCTAAAGCTCCTGACAACAACATATATTTCAAGTGCCCAACCTCAGAGGCAGTTTCTCAAGAAGTATTTAGGCCAGCAGAGCTCCATGTTTGTGGAGTGTTTACCATGTCCCTTACTTATGGAAACTGCTCTATCACCTCCAAGGTTGGGAAATCCTGAGCGTATTCCATTCCAGATATGTATTCACGTATTTTCTAACTCTTCTCCTCTAATTGTGTCTTACTTGTGGCAAAGGTAATGTCAAGGCATTGTTGTGGATGAAAGTGGGAAGATTTTTGTGTAGCACATATTTGCATACACATTGGATTCATTTTCCAATTTTCCATTCAAAATACTGAATCCCTGACACGAAACTATACCCTACTAGACTCTGACTACTATTCCTAATATGATGGAGAAAAATAACTCAAACAGAATAGAAATACAAGCAGTTCAGAAGAGGCATGGTGTATAGTTGGACTTGCCGTTTGCATTATGTAGGTTAGGTGTTATAAATCTAGTTAATTTTTAATTGAAATAGTTCTCCATGTGTTTTTAAAGTTAATGAATATGTGAATTCCTGTATCCCTTTCTCTGTAGCCTATTCAGCACATGTATTTTTATATGCACATATAGAATCCTACCTGGTATCACATATACATTCTTGTGAGGTGGCTGACTTGGCAGATACAAATTATGAGAAGAGATCACTCCTGCTAAATGCTGTTGGATCTTAAAATTCAACCTATGGGTGACCTTCCTAGTTGAACAACATTATTCATAAATCCATGTTCATTAAAATTAATATTTCGGGATCTATGAATGATATATATTTCACCATGAATTTCGATTGGCATATATATTGCCACTTTATAATGTCTGTGTGTGTTTTGTATATATATACTCTCCAGATTTTTCACAATATGAAATATGTGTCTTATTATTCACTCCCTAAATACATTCATATTCATGTATGTGGATTTGTAATCAACTTTGCACAAGATTATTCTCAGAAATATTCATCCACCTGAAATACTTATTTGTTTCCTAGTACTGAAAACAAACTTCAGTGAAAGGTGCATACAAATCCTAATATTTCTACCGTAACTTACCAAGTTTAACATCAATGCAAGTAGATTCCTATGGGACATGATGTGTATTTTGACGTTCATTTTTATTTAAAACTGGTACAGTACTATTTCTTCAGTTTATGCACATCCATGGATAAATTTTTCACCCAAAATTTCAAAATTAAAGACATTTGTTTCACTTTCAATCACTTCCTGCTTCCGAACACATGTAGTCCTCCAGGTTTTTCGACTGGTCGTTTCATGAGACTTCTTAACAAACACATTATTTTCGATTTCCATAATCACTTTTGAAGGAAAACTCACACACCCTCTTCATGATAAACCGTAACCCTAATATTACCATTAGACTTATAATTGGTTGTAATGAATGTATGTATACCAATATCAATATAAGATTTCCTGTATATTTTCAGATATCAATTTATTCTAACTCCAATTTCTAAAGTTGGAACCAGTTATATTATTTATTCACAGTACGATCTATTCATGCATCATCTCTATATTCATTGACACAGGGTACACCTATTTGTATACCCAATACTAATTTATGGGTTTTAAAAATATTGCTTCCCATAATGGTGGAAGAAATACTCATGTCACCTGATCTACATATACATTTTATCACAGTAATATTCTGGACAAAAATGCAAAGGTCACATTTATGATTGTACCAAACCCTAAATTGAAAGTGAGTATATATTACTAAAAACATCCTTGTCCAGGATGCCTAATTCTCCCAAGTGTCAATATTGTTGGGGACTATATATTTGTTTCTTCCTATGATTATATATTCAACCTCAACCCTGTTGAAAATGTCTAATCCTATCACGCATTTCATAATTTGTCTGATTTCCTAATGTCTCTATTGAGACCTGCTTTCCTACATATTTTCCCCAGTTCATCATTGTGACTGACTCTTCACATGTGCTGACATTTACATTCACTCTCTAAACGAAACCCTATTGCTAAAAAACTATTGGTCCTACTCGAAGACTCACTCTTCTTCCTAAACCTACTATCTTCCAAATCCTACCGACTATCCATTTTTGACTGGATGTTCTCTTCGACATTCAGGCATCTGAGGTGCAAGGTTTTATTCCATTGTGTATAGATTTATCTGAGACTAAAATGCAGAATGTAATTCAAAGCTAAATATCCCAAAGAAGGGCCCAATGCCCTTTCTGGCTTCAAATCGTAACTAGATTTATGTTTTCATACTTATATTTCAAATATATATTCTTATAAATTTTGCAGGTTCCCAATACCATTATTCATCCAGCAGAATGATTCCTAACACAAGTCAAATATGTTATTGACCCTAACCCTACACTGTTCCCTCATTCTAAATTTACAGAGAGGAGGGACAGAGTTGGTCTTACAATACAGGAAAGTAGGGGATCTTCCACCTGCTGAGAACCTCAAAGTTCCATGCAGAAATGTTGACTGAAGAAGATGTAGGCAGCTATGAAGAACCTGAGAGAACAAAAGTCATGTTCAATGGCAAACAACCTGTTCAGGATGAAGGGTTCTGTCTGAATCAGCCTCTCACATCTTAATTTAGAGAAGATGGACCAAACCAGGCCTGTGTGGGTAGCTGTTTCTGGGTGCCTATGGTTGTATACCATTCTAAATTGTGAAAGTGTCACAGGAAGTAGGGGCAGCCTCCTTCTCATGTGACACTTGGAAGCCACTGGTAGGACAAACTGGTTGCCAAGGCAGTGACCTCATTCAGTTCCTAAAGGAAGTGACCTCACCTCACTTCCTTGGTGATGGAAATCTCTGAACTTGGGATTCATGAAGCCAGGCACCCAGAGCCAGTCCCAGTCCCAGTCCCAGTGGTCTCACTTGTTTGGATTTACCAAGGACAGTGTCAGTCTTTCTTGGTACCTACTAATGTGAGGATGGCCAAATGCCAGGAAAGCTCTAAAGAGGGGTCATTCCTGAGAAAGCAGGTAGTTTCTCACCTCTGGGTCCTGACACCTGCACAGAGTTGGCCAAGGAGACCAGATCTGAGACAGATCAGGCCATTCCGTGGGAATATAGTATGGCTCACCAGTCAGAGGACAGTCCGGATAGTCACAGAACTTCTTGGGGGAAGGAGGTGCCTTTGTGGGTGTGGGGGTGGGTTTCTGGTTTTGTCTCATGTTCAGAGAATAGGTAGGCAAGGCGCTTTTTTTGGTGTGGAATGAACTGTTTCTAGTAAGTCATTTGACAAGGCGAGTGTTTCTATGTCTGTCTATCACACTGTGTCCGTGGTTGCAGATATTAGAAAAGAAAATGCATCAATGGATGTGTCCTGTCTAGTAGAATGCTTCCCAGCATTCATCCTGTCCAATTTATGAATGGATTTCAGATTGCCTTTTCGATGGGTAACACCTGCAATCTTCCTATGTTTCAGTTTTCTTCTGGACTTCTGCCCCTCTCCAGAATAGGCTCATGGTTTTATGTCTAAGGTATGTACCACTTCCAAGCTGTGTGCCATGACCATGTACTGGATAGCTCAAAGGAATGGCGAGCATCTCTGAAAAATCAGATATTAGTGTGACCATTAAATCCCAGTGGAGAAACCCTGCTTTGGGCCTTTTGCTTACCTATTGTTCTGTTGCCCTGAATGTCAGGAAGTTCTTTGCCTCAGGCCACCCCTTTGTGAAGCCTGAAGAAAACAGTTTTCAAATGGAAATGAATGGGCAACACCTGTGGCTCTTTGCTTAATTGCTTTGGAAAGGGATGTGTCTGAATCAGCCTCTTGGCCCTGTGTTAGGCTGTAGCTTAGATTCTCAGCACCTGATGGATCTAAAGAAAGATCCCATGGGTGCATTAAAAACCAAAATGGCCAAAAGAGCAGTCATTGTTTATGAAGACTCTCGCCTTCCTCTCTAAGGTTCCTGACATCCATCAAGTGAGAATAGGGATCCTTTGTTTCAAAAGAGTTCTTCATAGCCCTGCAGAGGCTATCCCATAGGTGCTTGGGTTTTCTCATGACCCCAATTTACATGAAGAATCTAAACCCTACAGTCAGTAGGCCTCAAATTGGAGAAGCCAAGCTGTATTAACGGCAGGCCGATTTGATCACTCCTGTTTCACAGTCAGGATTTCCAGGCCACACTGACTTTAGGCAAATGAGGGGCAAGGGAGGTTATTTTGGACACTTTCCTGTCCTGCGCCCCTCATGGAAACCTCCATCCAGAGGTTAGGATGAGTGTCTATATGGAAGAAGAAAAGGGTTATGTGGGAGCATTTTGTTTGGAATTGTGGTAATTTGTGTGGCACTTAGAAGAAAAGACTGGGTCCACCTGGGCTTGAACTCTGTTGTGATTCCTCTTAGAGAATGAATTCTGGAACTGACCTCAGAGAAGTATTTTCATGAATTGTGTTTGGTTTTTACTAGGCCATGCATGAGAGTCGCCCTTGGAACCTGAGATCTAGGTGCAGGGTGGCTTTCCCCAGAGCACTGGGAATCTCAGCCAGGATATCACATGATTTTATTCTGAAAGACTTTGCAGCCACAGTTGAGAGTCAAAACACACATGGACCTCACATTGTAGACCTCAATGGGCCTGGCTTCATGTGACCTTTTTAGCCACACTTTGGGAAGTCTTGCCTGTGAGTGTTCTCTAGAGCTTTCATTGAAATGAGCTTCCTCAACATTTAATGGTTCCTGAATAAATTGAAACCCAAAGAGCCTCCAACTTCATCCTCGACAAATGGCTTGATAAATACCATAAAATTTTTGAAATTCCCATGACCAGGTGGCACTGGAGAACTTTTGGATATCCTGTTGCTGACCATCAGTGTACCAGACAGTGCCTTGACTGACTTTGTTTCATGAAAATTGTGTAGAACAGTGATGCCAGTAAGTTGGAGCCTGCTCATTAGTGGGCCTAGAGCAGTGGTGTGAAGGTGTGTGATAAAACATGTGTGGTGGGGCCATGTTTATCTGCCATTGGCTTCCAAATGCCTTGTGACTGACAGGGTACAGCAAGCAGACCCTTATATGTAAAGGCATCTTGTTATATGGATAGGTTTATGGGCAATGTTCAGAATCAGGTTGGCTACCTGGTACCACACGTACATTCTTGTGAGGTGGCTGACTTGGCAGATACAAATTGAGAGAAAAGATCACTCCTACTAAACCCCATTGAAACTGAATATTCAACATATGGGTGAGCTTTCTAGTTGAACAACATTATACATAAATCCATGTTCAGTAAAATGAATATTTTTAGATCTGTGGATAATATATATTATATGATGAATTTTGATTGACATATATATTGCTACTTTTTTGTCTGTGTGTGTTTTGTGTTTGTGTGTGTATATATATATATATATATATATATATATATATATATATATACACACTCTCCAGATATTTCAAAAAATGAAATATATGTGTCTCATATACACTCCCTAAATTCATTCATGTTCATGTATCTGGATTTATAATCAACTATTCACAAGATTATTCTCAGAAATATTCATGCACCTGAAATTTGCCTAATGCTCTCAAATATCAATCCTATTGGTGTCTACATATTTGTTTTTTCCTAAGATTATATATTCAAACTCAATCCTTTTCAAAATATCTAGTCCTGTCACTCACTTTGTAATTTCCCTGATTTCATAATGTCTCTATTGATATCTGCTTTCCTACATATTTTCCCCAGTTCATCATTGTGACTGACTCTTCAACTGTGCTCACATTTACATTCACTCTCTAACTGAAACCGTATTGCTAAAGAACTTTTGTTCTAAATTCTATACTCACTCTTCTTCCTAAACCTACTGACTATCTTCCTAATCCTACCAACTATACCTTTTTCACTGGATGTTCTCTTCTACATTCAATCATCCAAGTAAATGTCGGGGAAGCTTCGGAGAAGGAGACGACCAACAGAGTACTCATGATACAGCAAAAGGTTTATTGGGTTTCCAGCATGCTGGGGCTCAGAGCTCACTTTAATAGAGCAGATAGCCCTGAGAATAGCTTAAGTAGAGTTTGTATACTTTCCCTGGAGAAGGCAGGGAGGGAAGTTTATTGATGGGTCACGACGAGTGGGCAGTTTGCATGCAACTGGGTGAGGGAGTACATTCTGTAGTTTGGCAGTTGGGGACAGCACATTTTGGGAACAAGTTTTGCAAGCATTTCTCAAGATTTCAACAGTTTTTTGTTAAGCATAGGGAAATACAGGAAGTGACAAGTACTTATTTTATTAACCTTTCATTCCTCACTTCTTTTTCTGGCTACTTTTAATCATAAAAATTATCATTGGGGGGTTTCACATTCTATGTCTCCTAGTGGGGTATTACCATAAGTTTAACTCGTCCAATTTGAGCCTGGAGAAAAGAAATTACACGGTTGAGAAAACAGGGTTTTATAGTTAGCAATAATATGAGGATTATTATTGGACCGGCCAGGGTTGATAAAAACGTAGTTAACCAGGGGCACTGTGTGAACCAAGACTCAAACAACCCTTTTTTGGGTCTCTCTCTCTCTCTTGTTGATGCTCTTTAATGTGTCTTTTTAATTTACTCATAGATTTTATTACAACTCCAGTATGTTCGGCATAAAAACAACATTCTTCCCTCAATGCAGCACAAAGGCCCCCTTCTTTAATGAAGAGGAGGTCCAAACCTCAACTGTTCTGTAAAACAACTTCAGAGAGAGAGGTTAAAGTTTCATGCAAAGCTCTGATGGTGGTTTCTAATATCTTAGTTTTGGTCTATTGCTGCTTCTAATTGGGTAATTTATTGTGTCACATGGACAAGGGCAGTGGTTCCTGGGCCCACCCGTGCAGCAAATCCTATTCCTAATATGATGGCTAAAGTGAGGGATATATGCTCCCAGTGGAACCTGGTTGTATGTCCCCCTATTTGATCTTCAAATGAACCTGCTTCATAATAGAGCACTCTGGGAAACATCTGCACCATTACACCATTAATCACATCTGTTGACCATTTCATGAAAACATAAACAAGGTTTAAGTATATAGAATTATTCTGTTGTAAGGAGGACAAGGCAAGGCACCTAAGATAGCACTAAAGACAGGGAAACAGTCCTATTTGGTTGCAACCGGATTCAGAGGGCATTGCTTCTGTTGTAATCAATTAATCCCCTGAAACTCAAGTTTAGGTAGTTTCAGAATTTTGTACCCAACATGTAAGGGAAGGTGCTCAGAAGCTCACAGTCTGCAGAAGTTCAAAAACGCAGTATTTGTTCCTGTTTTTCCCCTGTTCTGGGCAAGTTAACTTTTAAAGGACACCTGGGAGGGGGAGAGCTTTTTCTTCCCTTTCTTATTTTACCCCTGCCAGCTGTTACCATGGAGACCAGTTGGTAACTTCTTTATCTTAGAAATGTAGCCATCTCTGTGAATCCCCAGCTCAAGGACAGAGGCCTTGTTCACATATTTTGTGAAAAACTAGAAAAAGGGTGTCTACCTGAGAAGTGCTGATTTTTTTAGCCACTGGCCAAGTAGAACAGGGCAACACGAAAAGAGGAAGTTTATCTACATTGAACTCTTTTATAGGGACTCTTTTGCTGAAAGTCCTAAAGTCAGCCATGGTGAAGACTTCTGGAGAAGGTCAGTTAAGACTTTTCTGTGGGCCTAGTGCAGAGGGGGAAGACGGGGAAGGTGGGCTGTGATCAGCTCCGTGGATCTGAGAATGAGGAAGGAGAGATGTAAAAGAATAATGGGAAACGGGTTTGAGATTTTCCTAGCAACAAAAACTTGAGCAGTAGAACAGGTAGAGCAGAGAGGATGATGGGAGTGAGTATCTCAAAACGCATATGAGGGACGTTTAATTATTAGTAAACTGTTTTCAGTGATGACAAACCAACTTTAAAGGCCATTTTTATTACATCTTAGATAGGGGACTGAGGGCTCTCCTCAGCTGGTTTGAGCTTTGGTTTAGCTGGTAAGAAGACCTGGCGGGACCCGGTGCGGGCACTGACAGGACAAGAGAGGAGTGAGTGGGTGGAGGGGTACTTCAGTAACTGCTGCCTCAGCAAGGAGGCAATGGTCTGAGAACCGGCAGAGGTTTGGGTTTTTGATCTAGTAATTGGAGGGGAGAAATCAGGTTGGTGAGGTGGGAGTGACAGCAGAATGTCTGGAGCAGAAGGCTGAGGGTGAGGATCTATTGGAGAAGCATAGTTCAGGATGTGAGTGAAGGAGGGAAAAGGTCACGCAGAATTTGAGGATCTAGAGACCCCTCTGGGGGCCATCGGTTCTTCTTATCTAATTGGTAATATGGCCAATGATGTGTACTGAATTTGATGAGGAGTTTGGGTTCCATCAGGCAGCCCCTGTTTGCTCAAATCCCCATGACTTACAGAAGAAGTCGGCTTTCCCCCCACACAGCCGTGACTGTGGCTTTGAGAGTCTGCCCGGCAAACATAGTAATCTAGGCTAGCCAACCTGCATCTGGCTTGCATGTCCCTTCATCCATAATGTTTGTTTCCATTATCTATGCTACAGAAGTAATTTAATGGAATTTTAGTGGTATCCTCTTCATCAGGGATATCCCAATAGGTAAGACCTATAGCCAGCTGACAAATGTCTGGGAGGAATGATGGCCACCAGGTCCCTCAGGGGGCTGTATGCGAGATAGATTATACTTCTTTTCCAGTAGGAATTGTGATCAGCCATCACTGCTGAATGGGCTGATGTGGCTTAGGACTACTTGTGGCCAAGGAGAGAGTCCACAGACTTATCCACATGGCGAATACGCAATTTGAAGGTTTTACCAGTCTTTTCCAGTTTCCAGCCAGAGTCTGGACAGGGCGCAGGCTTGAGATGAGAGGCATGGATCCAGAAATTGATTCCATCTACCTTTACCACTGGAGGTGTTATAAGTAGCACCGGCTATGGTCCTTTCCAGCGGGGTTTCAAGCATGATACCTGATGTCGTCTTACGTAGATGAAGTCTCTTACTTGATATCGATGTGGAGTCCCTTTGTCCCCAGTTTGGTAGGCAGTGGCCAGCTGTTTACACAGGTATCACTGAGTTCTTTTCAGAGCTTTAAGTCTGTCAAGCAAGGGGGTGTGGATGGAATGGTTAGGTCTTTGAGTCGGGCTTAGGTCCCTTACTGCAGGAGGGCAACAATAGAGAATTTCACAGGGGCTAAGATTACTCAAAGAAACAGAGGGAGTATTTCTTGCATGAAACATTGCATAAGGCAGGAGCATAGTCCAATCTTTTATGCTGTTCTCTAAGTTTAATTTTCTTAAGGTCTCTTTAATGGTTCAATTTATTCTATCTGCCTGTCCTGAACTCGGGTATCTATAAGCACAATATAACTTCCAATTAATTCCCTGGTTCCTGGCTAACCCCTGACTTACCTGGGCCATGAACACCGGTCCATTATCAGACCCTATTACCGGCTTAGCTTCCTCCAATGGTAAAGAGGCTGAGTCAGCAGCAGGGAAATCCATTTGAGGGTGTTGTGGGTTAGGGGACAAGGGCAGGGGATTAGTAAGGGAAGAAGAGTCCAGTAGAGTCAAATCTGTGACTCGGGGAGAACAGGGGGTGGAGGAGGAGGAGGTTGAGAGGGTTTGAGAGATCATGGGGGAAGGAGTAGGAGCAGAGGCAGGGGCAAGGAAAGGCTTCACCCATGGAGGAGGAGATTTGCAGATGTTCTGCCAAGTTAAGATATATGGCTGTTGATCCAGATGGCTATGTGTCCCCGGCTGAGATAATATCTCTGAATTTTTAAATTAGTGCGAAGTAGAAAGATCCTTCTAGGGGCCATCCGAATTCAAAGGTGGGCCATTCTGAGGCACAGAGATTCTGCCAGGTCCAGCATTTTACTAAAACAAGAAAGATTCTGAGCTCTTAAGCGGACTTTGTTCCAGTGATCAAGGGTCAGGGACAGAGGCATTGAACTGCTCTGTCCCATAATGAAAGGTACACAAACAGCAAAAGTAAGGACACATGACACAGATAAGACAAGACCATAAACACAGGCAATGGACGTCAAACACTGAAACCAGGAATGAGTAGCCGGCAAAACCCGATGGGATGACAATACCGAATCTGAAACAAAATATCACTGAGTTGAGGAGACTATTGTTCCTTAATTTCCCGAGTTTTCTGCGGCGTCCCCCAGGGAGGTGCCCTGTGTCTCCGTGACACGTCTCTCAGCCACCTTCGGAGGGAGCTCAGGCTCTTCATCGCCAGAGATTTTGCCAAGCCCTAACATGAAACCTGAAACCAGAAAGAGGTGCCTTACTTGCTCCGAGAGGAGCCCATTGGGGTCTCTCGTCTGCCACTGCCAGAACTCTGTGGAACCTCAATATGTAAAGGTCGGGCGAGTGTCGAAGGAAGAGACCACCAAGAGTCTGTCTCATGCAACAGCAATGGGTTTATTTGGGGTTCAGAATGCTGTGGCTCAGAACTCACTTAAATAGAGCAGAGAGCCCTGAGAACACCTTAAGCACAGCTTATATACTTTCCTTGGAGAGGGAAGAGAGGGAAGTTTACTAATGGGTGAGGGCATGTGGGCGGTTTGCATGACACTGAGTGAGGGAGTACATTCTGCAGTTTGGCAGTTGGGAACAGAACTTTCTGGAAACAAGATTAGCAAACATTTCTCAAGATTTCAACAGTGTTTTGTTAAGCATACAGAAAAACAGGAAGTGACAAGTACCTATTTTATTAACCTTTCACTACGGACTATCCCTTTTCGACTAGATGTTCCTTCTACATTAATTCATCCAAGGTACAAGGTCCTATGGCATTGTATATCGATTTAATTGAGACACCTCTGCAGAACGTAATTCAAAGCTGCATATCCCAATCAAGAGCCCAATGCCCTTCTGGACTTCAAATCATACTTAGATTTCTGTTTTCATACATATATTTCACCTATATATTCTTATACACATAGCAAGTTCCCAATACCATTATTCATCCAGCAGAATGATTTCTAACCCAAACCGAACATGTTATTAACCATAACCATACACTGTTCCCTCAATCTAACTTTACAGAAGAGCAGGGAAAGAATTGATCTTACAATACTGAAATGTAGGGAATCTTCCACCTCCTGAGAACCTCAAAGGTACATGCAGAAATGATCCCTGGAGAAGAGGTAGGCAGCTATGAAGGACCTGAGAGACCAAAAGTCATCTTCCATGGCAAACAACCTGGTCAGGATAAAAGGTTGTGTATGAATCAGCTTCTCTTCTTAACGTAGAGAAGTTGGACCAAACTAGGCCTGTGTGGAGATCTATTCCTGGGTGCCTATTGTTGATATACCATTCTAACTTGTGAAAGTGTCACAGAAAGTAGGGGCAGCCTCCGTATCATGGGACCCTTGAAAGCAACAGTTAGGACAAAGTGGTTGCCAAGACAGTGACCTCATTCAATTTCTGAAGGAAGGGACCTCACTTAACTTCCTTGGTGATGGAACTCTCTGAATTTGGGATCCAGGAAGCCAGGCACCCAGAGCCAGTCCCTGTTCCAGTCCCAGTGGTCTCACTTGTTTGGATTCAGCAAGGACAGAGTCAGTCTTTGTTGGTACCTACAGATGTGAGGAAGGCCAAATGAGAGGAAATCTCTGAAGCGGGGCTTTTCCTGAGAAAGCAGGTAGTGGCTCACCGCTGGCTACTGAGAACTTCACAGAGTTGGCCAAGGAGACCAGATCTGAGACAGGACAGGCCAATTTGGGGGAACATATTTTGGCCCACAAGTCAGAGGACACTCTGGATAGTCACAGACCTACTTGGGGGAAGGAGGTGCCTTTGTGGGTGTTGTTGTGGGTTTGTGGTTTTGTCTCATTTTCCTAGAATAGGTATTAAAGTCGGTTTGTTTGGATTGAAGTTTAGTGTTTCTAGTAAGTCTTTTGACATGGCGAGTGATTCTATGTCTCAGTATTTCACTGTGTCCGTGGTTGTATGCATTAGAAAAAAGAATGCATCAATGGATGTGTCCTGTCTAGTAGAAAGCTTCTCAGCATTCAAATTGCCCCATTTATGAATGGACTGTAGCTTGCCCTATTGATGCGCAATACCTGCTATATTCCTAAGTTCCTGTTTTCTTTCTGAATTCTGGCCACTCTACAGAATAGGACCATGGTTTTTTGTTCACGATATGTACCACCTTCAAGCTCTGTGACTGGCCATGTACTGGATAGCTGAAAGAAATGGCAAGCATCTCAGAAAACTCAAGTATCAGTGTGACCAGGAAATTCTCAGTGGAGCAACCCTGCTTTGGACCATTTGCTTACCTATTGTTCTGTTTTCCTGAATTTCAGGAAGGTCTTTGACTCAGGCCACCCTTTTGTGAAGCCTGAAGAAAACAGTTTTCAAATGGAAATTATTGGGCATACATGTGGCTCTTTCCTTAACTGCTTTGAAAAGGGATGTGTCTGAATCAGCCCCTTGGCTCTGTATGAGGCAGTGGCTTAGATTCTCAGCACCTGAGGGATCTAAAGAAATTTCCCATGCGTGCATTCAAAACCAAAATGGCCAAAAGAGCAGTCATTGGCATGAAGTCTCTAGCCTTCCTCTGTAAGGTTCCTGACCTCCATCAAGTGAGAATAGGAATCCTTTGGGTCAAACGAGTTCTTCAAAACCTGCAGAGGCTAGCCCATAGGTGCTTGGGTTTTCTCATGACTCCAATTCACATAAAGAATCAATATCTGACAGTCAGTAGGCCTCAAATTGGACAAGCAGAACAGTATTAACACCAGGCCTATTTGATCACTCCTGGTTAACAGGAAGCGTGTCCAGGCCACCCTGACTTTAGGCAAATGAGGGGCAAGGTAGATTATTGTGGATACTGTCTTGGTCTGCGCCCCTCATGGAAACCTCCAGCCAGAGGTTATGATGAGTGTCTATATGGAAGGAGATGAGGTCCATATGGGAGTGTTTTGGTTTTAATTGTGGTCAATTGTGTGGTAGTTGGAAGAGATGACTGTGTCCACCGGAGCTTGAACTCTGGTGTGATTACCCTTAGAGACTGAGTTCTGGAACTGACCTCAGAGAAGTATTGCAAAAAATAGTGTTGGGATTTTAGGAGGTCACGCATGAGAATCACCCTTGTAATCTGAGATCTAGGCCCAGGATGGCTTTCCACAGTGCTCGGGGATTCTGAGCCAGGATATCACATGATTTAATTCTTAAAGACTTGGGACACTTAGTTGAGAATACAAACACACATGGATCTCACTTTGTATACCTCAATGGGCCTGGATTCATGTGACCTTTTGGCCACTCTTTGGGAAGCCTTCCCCGTGAGTGATCTCCAGAGCTTTCATTGAAATGAGCTTCCTCACCATTTAATGGTTCCTGAATTAATTGAAACCCACAGTGCCTCCAACTTCATCCTTGAAAAATGGCTAGATAAATACCATGAAATTTGAAATTTCCATGACCAGGTGGCACTGGATAAACTTTGAATGTCCTGTTGCTGATCATGATGGTTCCAAACTGTGCCTTGATTGACTGGGTTTCGTGAAAATGTTGTAGAACAGAGATGCCAGTAAGTTGGAGCCTGCTGAGTAGTGGGCATAGAGCAGTGGACTGTAGGTGTGTAAATAAATATTTTTGGTAGGATCACCTGGATCTTCCATTGGCTTCCAAAAGACTTGCGACTGACATGGTGCAGGCAGCCGACCCTTATATGTAAAGGCATCTTTTTATATGGAGAGGTTTCAGGGCAATGTTCAGAATCAGGTTGCTATAGTCAAGTGGGAAAGCTATGTGGGATTAAAGCCTGGTTCGTACATTCTCTTGTCGACCATGACAAACCACACGTGACAGAACTCCCTCTATCATTGTGTCGCAGTTGAACTCCTTGTATTTCATGAATCTAATACGAAACTCCCAGTTCAGGAGTAAGAAACACCCTGAAAATTGGAGCATGACCAAATGGCTTCACAGACCACACGGGAAGACACTTAGCTCCCAGTGGCCACAGTTTACCTACAAAGAGAGAATTCAGAACTGCTGCCTCATTTTCATTAGAAAATAAGGAACCATGTCCTCCAGGTCACATAGATGTAGACCCAGATTTCATGGTGTCACTACAAACGAAACTAAATTTCCTGACAATTACAAATATTTCATTTGCCCAACCACAGAGGAAGTTTCTCAAGAAGTCTTTAGGCCAGCAGAGCTCCATGTTTGTGAAGTGTTTACCCTCTCCCTTACTTTTGGAAACTGTTCTTCTACTTCCAGTGTTGTGAACTTCTGAGCATTTTACATTTCTCATATGTATTCACAGATTTTCTAACTCCTCTCCTCTAATTGTGTCTTACTTGGAGTGATGGTTATGTCAAGCCATTGTTCTGGAAGAGAGTGGGAAATTGTTCCTGTAGTACATGTTTGCATACACATTAGATTAATTTTTCTATTTTCCATTTGAAATACTGAATCCCTGACACCAACCCATACCCTACTAGAATCTGACTACTAATCCTAATATGATGGAGAAAAAGAAACCTAACTGAATAGAAATACAGTCCTTTCATAGGAAGCATGGTGTATACTTGTATTTGCCTTCTGCTTTATCAAGAGTATGTGTTTTAAATCTAGTCAACTTTTTATTATAATATTTCTTCATGAGTTTTTAAAGTTATCACATATGTAAATTCCTGTCTCCCTTTCTCTGTATCCTATTCAGCACATGTATTTTTTATGCACATATACTATCCTACCTGGTATCCCACGTACATTCTTGTGAGCTCACTGACATTGGAATATAAAAATTGTGAAAAGAGATGACTCCCCCTAAATACTGATTGAACTGAAAATTCAACCTATGGGTGAGCTTCCTAGTAAAAAACATTATACATAAATCCATGTTAAGTAAAATGAATATTTTTGGATATGTGGATGAATTATATTTTATGATGAATTTCAATTGGCATATATATTTCTACATATTAATTTGTGTGTGTGTGTTTGTGTGTGTATTTGTGTATATATATATATATATATATATATATATATATATATATATATATATATATATATTCTCCAGAATTTCCAAAATATGAAATATATGTATCTTATTATACACTCCCTAAATTCATTCGTATTCATGTATTTGGGTGTATAATCAACTTTACACAAGATTATTCTAAGAAATACTCAACCACCTGAAATACATATTGGTTTCCTACTACTGAAAACTAAGTTCAGTGAATGGTGCTTACAAATCCTAATATTTCTACTGTAACTGACCCAGTTTAACATCAATGGAAATAGATTTCTATGGGACATGATGTGTATTTTGAAGTTCATTTTTATTAAACACTGGTACATTAAAATTTCTTCAGTTTATGTACAACATAGGATATATTTTTTTCATTCACAACTTCACAAATTTATAGGCATTTGGTTCACTTTCAATTACTTACTATTTCAGAACACATGTATTCCTCCATATTTCTCTACTGTTCTTTTCACTTGACTTCATTCTAAACACATTATTTTCGATTCCATTATCATTGTTCAAGCAAAACTCACTCTTCATGATAAACTGTAACCCTAATATTACCATTAGATATATAACAGGTTGGAATGAATTTATGTATATCAATATAAGATTTCATATATTTTTTTCAGATGCAAATTCAATCCATTATTTAAAGTTGGAACCAGTTATATACTTTACTCACAATATGGTCTATTCATGCATCATCTGAATAATCATCAACACAGGGTACACCTTTTCGTATCCCCATTACTAATTTATAAGTTTTCAGGATATTGCTCCCCATAATGGTGGAAGAAAGACTCATGTCACCTGATCTACATATACATTTATCACAGTAGTATTCTGGACACAAAATGCAAAGGTCACACTTATGATTGTACCAAAGCCTAAATGGAAAGTGAGCATGGATTATTAAAAACATCTGTCCAGGTTGAGTAATGCTCTCAAATGTCAATCCTCTTTGTTACTACATATTTGTTTTTTTCCTAAGATTATATATTCAACCTCAAGCCTTTTGAAAATATCTAATCCTATCACTCACTTTATACTATGCCTGATTTCTTAATGTCCCTATTGATATCTGCTTTTCTACATATTGTCCCCAGTTCATCATTGTGACTGTAACTTCAAATGTGCTGACATTTACATTCACTCTCTATCTGAAACCCTATTGCTAAAGAACTTTTGGTCCAACTCCTATACTCACTATTCTTCCTAAACCTACTGACTATCTTCCTAATCCTACAGACTATCCCTTTTTGACTGCATGTTCTCTTCTACATTCAAACATCCGAGGTACACGGTCCTATGCCATTGTATATCAATTTATCTGAGACCTCGGTGCAGAACATAATTCAAGCTAAGTATACCAATCGTGGTTTCAATTCCTATCTGGGCTTCAAATCTTTCCTAGATCTCTGTTCTCATACATATATTTCACGTCTATATTCTTATAAATATCACAGGTTCCCAATACCATTATTCATCCAGCATAATTATTCCTAACCCAAATCGAACATGCTATTAACCCTAACCATACACTGTTCCCTCAATCTCATTTACAGAAGAGCAGGAACAGAGTTGGTCTTACAATACAGGAAGGTAGGGGATCTTCCACCAGCTGACAACATCAAAAGTCCATGCAGAAATAATCCCTGGAGAAGATGTAGGCAGCTATGAGGGACCTGAGAGAGCAAAAGTCATCTTACATGGAAAACATCCTGGTCATGATGAAAGGATGTGTCTGAATCAGCCTCTCTTTTCTTAATGTAGTGAAGATGGACCAAACCAGGCCTGTGTGGAGAGTTGATCCCGGGTGCCTACGGTTGATATACCATTCTAACTTGTGAAAATGTCAGAGCAAGTAGGTGCAGCCTCCATCTGATGGGACCCTCGGAAGGAACTGTTAGGAAAATGTGGTTGCCAGGGTAGTGACCTCATTCAGTTCCTGAAGGAAATGAACTCAACTTACTTCCTTGGTGATGAAACTCTCTGAACATGGGATCCAGGAAGCCAGGCACCCAAAGCCAGTCCCAGTGCAAGTCCCAGTGGTCAAACTTGTTTGGATTTACCAAGGACAGAGTCAGTCTTTCTTGGTACATACTGATGTGAGGTTGGCCAAATGCCAGGAAGATCTGAAGAGGGGCCTTTCCTGAGAAAGCAGGTAGTGGCTCATCGCTGGCTTCTGACAGCATCACAGAGTTGGCCACGGAGACCATATCAGAGACAGGACACCCCAATATGGGGGAATATATCATGGCCCACCAGTCAGAGGACACTCTGGATAGTCAGAGACCTACTGGGGGAAGGAGGTGTCTTTGTGGGTGTGGTTGTGGGTTTGTTGTTTTGTCTCCTGTTCTCAGAATAGGTAGGAAAGGTGGTTTGTTAGTTTTGGAGTGGACTGTTTCTAGTAAGTCATTTGACAAGGCGAGTGTTTCTGTGTCTATATATCCCATTGTGTCCGTGGTTGTAGACATTAGAAAAGAAAATGCATCAAGGGATTTGTCCAGTCTACTAGAAAGCTTCCCAGCATTCATCCTGTGCAATTTATGAATGAACTGCAGCTTGCCTTATAAATGGGCAACACTCGCCATCTTCCTAAGTTCCTGTTTTCTTCCTGAATTCTGGCCACTCTCTAGAATACGCTCATGGTTTTGTGTCCAAGATATGTACCACCCCAAGCACTGTGACATGGCAATGTACTGGATAGCTGAAGGGAATGGCGAGTATCTCAGAAAACTCAGATATCAGTGTGACCAAGAAAGTCTCAGTGGAGAAACCCTGCTTTGGGCCTTTTGCTTCCCTGTCTGTTGCCCTGAATGTCAGGAAGGTCTTTGCCTCCGGCAACCCCTTTGTGAAGACTGAAGAAAACAGTTTTCAAATGGAAATAAATGTGCATCACCTGTGGCTCTTTGCTTAATTGCTTTGGAAAGGGATGTTTCTGAATCTGCATCTTGGCCCTGTGTGAGCCTGTGGCTTAGATTCTCAGCACCTGATGGATCTAAAGAAAGATCCCATGTGTGCTTCCAAAACTAAAATGGCAAAAAGGGCAGTCATAGTGGATGAAGTCTCTTGCCTTCCTCCAGACAAAAGCTGAATAAAGATACTATAGAACTCAATAGCACAATCAATAACCTAGACGTAACCAACATATATAAAATATATCAACCATCATCAAGTGGATACACGTTCTTCTCAGCAGCACATTAATCCTACTCCAATATAGACCATATATTATGCAATAGGGAAACTCTTAGTAAATATAAAGGTATGGAGATAATACCATGCACCATATCTGATCATAATGGATTGAAACTTTAAATCAATGAAAAAAAAAGGAAGGAAAAATTCTACATCACCTGGAAAATGCACAATATGTTACTGAATGATCAGTGGGTTACAGAAGACATAAAGGAGGAGATAAAAAAATTCTTAGAGACAAATGACAATAGAGACACAACATACCGGTTTGTATGGGACACAATGAAAGCCGTTTTAAGAGGGAAATTCATTTCTTGTAATTCTTTCCTCAAAAAAAGAAAAAAACAACAACAAATAAATGAACTCACACTACACCTCAAAAACCTAGAAAAGGAAGAGCAAAAGAACATCAAATGTAGTAGAAGACAAGAAATAATTGAAATTAGAGGAGAAATCAATGAAATTGAAACAAAAAATCTACATTGTAAAAATTGAAATAAATAAGAGTTGGTTCTTTGAAAAAATAAATATGTTCGACAGGCCCTTAGCCATGCTAACGAAGAGAAGAAGAGAGAGAACTCAAATTACTAACATATGGAATAAAGATGGAAATATCACAACACACACTACAGAAACACAGAAGATAATTAGAAAGTATTTTGAAACCCTATATTCCAATAAAATAGAAGATAAAGAAGATATCGATAAATTTCTTAAGTCATATGATCTGCCCAGATTGAGTCAGGAAGACACCCACAATTTAAATAGACCAATAACAAAGGAAGAAAAATAAGAAACCATCAAAAGACAACCAACCAAAAAGAGCCCTGGACCGGATAGGTATACAGTGGAGTTCTACAAAACCCTCAAAGAAGAATTAATACCAATACTTTTCAAGCAATTTTAAAAAATAGAAAAAGAAGGAGTTCCTCCAAATTCATTCTATGAGGCCAACATCACCCTGATTCCAAAACCAGACAAAGACACTTCAAAGAAAGAAAACTACAGACCAATACCTCTAATAAACTTGGATGCAAAAATTCTCAATAAAATCATGGTGAATTGAATACAAAAGCATATCAAAATAATTGTGCTTCATGATCAAGTAGGATTCATCCCTGGGATGCAAGCCTGGATCAATTTATGGAAATCAATAAATGTAATCCACCACATCAATAGACTTAAAGACAAAAACCATATGATCATCTCGATAGATGTAGATAAAGCGTTTGACAAAGTACAGCATTCCTTTACGTTCAAAACACTATAAAAATTAGGGATAACAAGAACTTACCTCAACATGGTAAAAGCTATATATGCTAAACCTCAGGCTAGCATCATCCTAAATGGAGAAAAACTGAAGGCATTCCCTCTAAAATCTGGAACAAGACAGAGATGCCCTCTATCACCACTTCTATTCAGTTTAGTTCTTGAAATACTAGCCAGAGCAATTAGACAGACAAAAGAAATTAAAGGCATAAAAATAGAAAAAGAAGAACTTAAATATTCGCTATTTGAGGATGACATGATAACATATTTAACAAACCCTAAAGGGTATGCAAAGAAACTGCTAGAGTTAATAAATGAATTCAGCAAAGTGCCAGTATATAAAATCAACAAGAAAAAATCAAAGGCATTCCTGTATATCAGCAACAAAACTTCTGAAATTGAAATGAGGAAAACCACTCCATTCACAATATCCTCATAGAAAATAAGATACTTGGGAATCAACCTAAAAAAAGAGGTGAAAGATTTATACAATGAAAGTTACATAACTCTAAAGAAAGAGATAGAAGAAGATGTTAGAAGATGGAAAAATGTACCCTGTTCATGTATAGGCAGAACTAACATCATCAAAATTGCGATATTACCCAAAGTTCTCTACAGGTTTAATGCAATGCCAATCAAAATCCCAATGGCATTTCTTGTAGAAATATATAAAGCAATCATGAATTTCATATGGAAAAACAATAGACACAGAATAGCAATAGCAATTCTAAGCAGGAAGTGTGAATCAGGATGTATAGCGATAACAGAGTTCAAACTGTACTACAAAGCAATAGTAACAAAAACAGCGTGGTACTGGTATCACAAAAGTCAGCTGGACCAATGGTACAGAATAGAGGACACAGAAACCAATCCACAAAAGTACAACTTTCTTATATTTGAAAAAGGGCCTAAAAGCATGCAATGGAGGAAGGATAGCATCTTCAACAAGTGGTCCAGGGAAAATTGGAAATCCATATGCAACAAAATGAAAATGAATCCCTTTCTCTCGCCATGCACAAAAGTTAACTCTAAATGGATCAAGGAGCAAGATATAAAATCAGAGACACTGCATCTAATAGAAGAAAAATTTGGCTACGATGTACATACTGTGGGGTTGGGCTCCAAATTCCTTAATAGGACAGCCATAGCACAAGAGTTAATAACAAGAATCAACAAATGGGACTTATTTAAACTAAAAAGTTTTTTTCGAAACAAGAGAAACAATAAGAGAGGTAAATAGAGAGCCTACATCTTGGGAACAAATTTTTACCCCTCACACTTCAGATAGAGCCCTAATATCTAGAATATACAAAGAACTCAAAAATTAAACAATAAGACAACAAATAAACCAATCCACAAATGGGCCAAGGACCTGAACAGAAACTTCACAGAGGAGGACATACAATCCATCAACAAGAACATGAAAAAATGCCCACCATCTCTAGCAGTTAGGGAAATTCAAGTCAAAACCACCCTAAGATACCATCTCACTCCAGTAAGATTGGCAGCCATTATGAAATCAAACAACAATAAGTGTTGGCGAGGATGTGGGGAAAAGGGTACACTTGTACACTGCTGGTGGGACTGGAAAATGTTGAGGCCAATTTGGAAAGCAGTATGGAGATACCTGGGAAAGCAGGGAAAGGATCCACCATTTGACCCAGCTATCTCACTTCTCGGACTATTCCCTGAGGATCTTAAAAGAGCGCACTATAGGGATACTGCCATATCACTGATCATAGCGGCACAATTCATAATAGCTAAACTGTGGAACCAAACTAGATGACCTTCCATAGGCGAATGGATAAAAAAGGGGCATCTATACACAATGGAGTATTATGCAGCATTAAAAAATGACAAAAATCATTGAATTTGAAGGGAAATGGATGGCATTAGAACATATAATGCTAAGCAAAGCTAGCCAATCCTTAAAAAACAAATGCCAAATGTTTTCTTTGATATAAAGAGAGCAAATAAGAACAGAACAGGGAAGAAGAGCATGAGGAAAATATTAACACTAAATGGAGATGAGTGGGGGGAGAGAAAGGGAGAGAGAATGGAAAGCATATGGAAATGGTAGGAGACACTTAATGTTACACAAAATTCCATATAAGAGGTTGTGAGGGGAAAGGGGGGGAAACAAGGGAGAGAATTGAACAATAGCAGATGAGGTATAGAGGGTAGATGGTTGGGGAGGGGAGGGGGATAGTAGGGGATAGGAAAGGTAGAAGAATACAACAATCACTAATATGCCATTATGTAAAAACGTGAGTGTGTAACTGATGTGATTCTACGATTTGTATTGGGGTAAAAATGGGAGTTCATAACCCAAATGAGTCAAATGTATGAAAGATGATATAGCATGAGCTTTTGAACAACCAAAAAAAAGAAAAAAAAAGGAATTTAATATCCAATATTTGAGACATTTTACAACTTTATTTTTTAATAAAATTGGCTTTTATTTGTTATCTTACTTGCTGTTATCTGCCTTTCAGTTTGAAAAAACGATGTGCTGTAGCCATTCATCCATGTAGTATGTAACAGAAAATTTTCAGTGTCTCCATATAACCAGATTGGCAAGGCATCAAGGTTTCCCTCACAAACAAGATAAAGGCTTTTGCATAAGAAATTTAATATTCTGCAATACAATTTTTTTAACTTTCCAATTAAATTTCAATTTTTTTTTAAAAAAAAGAAGAAACTAAACCCCACAGTAAGAAGGCCTCAAAGTGGAGAAGTGGAGCAGTATTAATGGCAGGCCTATTTAATCACTCCTGGTTCACAGGAAGGGTGTCCAGGCCACCCTGACTTTAGGCAAATGAGGGGCAAGAAAGCTTATTTGGGCCACTGTCTTGGGCTGTGCCCCTCATGAAAAACTCCAGCCAGAGGTTATGAGGAGTGTCTATGTGGAAGAAGATGAGGACAATGTGGGAGTGTTTTGGTTTTAATTGTGGTCATTTGTGTGGCAGATGGAAGAGATGATTGGGTCCAACTGGGCTTGAACACTGGTGTGATTCCCCTTAGAGAATGAGTTCTGGAACTGACCTCAGATAAGTATTGCCATGAATTGTGTTGCGATTTCAGGAGGCCACACATGAGAGTCGCCCTTTGAAACTGAGATCTAGGCCCAGGGTGGCTTTCCCAAGAGTACTGAGAATCTCAGCTAGGATATCACATGATTTTATTCTGAAAGACTTGGCACCCATAGTTGAGAGTCAAAACACACAAGGACCTCACATTGTAGACCTCAATGGGCCTGGCTTCATGTGACCTTTTGGCCACTCTTTGGGAAGCCTTGCCTGTGAGTGTTCTCCAGATCTTTCATTGAAATGAGCTTCCTCAACATTTAATGGTCCCTGAATGAATTGAAACCCACAGTGCCTCCACCTTCATCCTTGAAATTTGTCTAGATCAATACCATGAATGTTTAGAAATTTTCATGACCAGATGGCACTGGAGAACATTTTGATGTACTTTTGCTGATCATGAGTATACCAGACAGTGCCTTGATTGACTGGGCTTCATGAAAATGTTTAGAACAGAGATGCCAGAAAGTTGGAGACTGCAGAGTAGTGGGCCTAGAGCAGTGGTGGGAAGGTGTGTGATAAAACATCTGTGGTGGGGCCATGTGGATCTGCCATTGACTTTCAATTGTCTTGAGACAGACATGGTGCAGCCATCAGACCATTGTATATAAAGGCATCTTGTTATATGGAGAAGTTTCAGAGTAATGTTTAGAATCAGGTTGCTATGATCAAGGGGGCAAGCTATGTGGGATAGAAGCCTGGTTGGTGCATTCTACTGTAGACCAGGGTACACGTACCACACGTGACAGAACTCCCTCCAGCACTGTGTCCCAGTTGAACTCCTTGTATTTCGTGATGCCAATACCAAACTACCAGTGCAGCAGCAAGAAACACCACGAAAAGTGGAAGATGACCAAATGGTTTCACAGTCCACACGGGGAGACACTTAGCCCCCAGTGGCAATAGTTTACCTACAACGAGAGAATTCAGCATTGCTGCCTCATGTTCATTGGAAAATAAGATGCCATGTCCTCCAGGTCACATAGATGCAGACCCAGCTTAGATGGTCTCACTATAAAGGAAGCGAAAGCTCCTGAAAACAACATATATTTCAAGTGCCCAACCTCAAAGGCAGTTTCTCAAGAAGTGTTTAGGCCAGCAGATCTTCATGTCTGTGGAGTATTTCCCATGTCACTTACTTTTGGAAACTCCTCTACCACCTCCAAGGTTGTGCACTCCTGAGCATTTTCGTTGCAGATATATATTTACAGATTTTCTAACTCTTCTCCTCTAATTGTGACTTACTTGGGGCAATGGTAATGTCAAGTCATTCTTCTATATGAGAGAAGGAAGATTTTTTTGTAGCACATATTTGCATACACATTGGATTCATTTTTCAATTTTTCATTCGAAATACTGAATCCTTGACACTAGCCCATACCCTTATAGACTCTGACTACTAATACTAATATGATGAGAAAAATAACCAAAACAGAATAGAAATACAAGCAGTTCAGAAGAGGCATGGTGTGTAGTTGTACTTGCCTTTTGCATGATATAAGGTAGGAGTTATAAATCTAGTCAATTATTTGTTGAAATAATTCTCCATGTGTTTTTAAAGTTAAGAAATATGTGAATTTCTGTCTCTCTTTCTCTTTAGCCTATTAAGCACATGTATTTTTATATGCAAAAATAGAATCCTACCTGGTTTCACACGTACATTCTTGTGAGGTGGCTGACTTGGCAGATACAAATTGTGAGAAGAGATCACTTCTCCTAAAGGCTGTTGGAACTAAAATTCAACCCATGGGTGACCTTCCTAGATGAACAACATTATACATAATCCATGTTCAGTATAATGAATATTTTTTGATATGCAGATGAGTTATTTTTCATGATGAATTTCAATTGGCATATATATTGCTACATTATAATGTGTGTGTGTTTGTGTCTATATATATATATAGTCTCCAGATTTTCAAAATATGAAATATAAGTGTCTTACTATACACTGCCTAAATTCATTCATGTTCCTGTATGGGGATATATAATCAATTTTTCACAAGATTATTCTTAGAAATATACATCCACTGAAATACATATTTGTTTCCTAGTACTGAAAACTAACTTCAGGGAATGGTGCTAAGAAATCCTAATATTTCTACAGTGACTCACCCAGTTTAACATCAATGCAAGTAGACACCTATGGGACATGATGTGTATTTTGAAGTTTATTTTTATTCAACACTGGTACATTACTATTTCTGCAGTTTATGGGCAATATAGGATATATCATTTCATCCACAATTTTACAAATTTATAGGCATTTGGTTCAATTTCAATCACTTCCTACTTGAGAAGACATGTATTCCTCCATGTTTCTTGACTGTTCTTTTCATGAGATTCTTTCCAAACACATTATTGTCGATTTCCATAATCACTTTTGAAACAAAACTCACACACTCTTCATAATAAACTGTAACACTAATATTATCATTAGATGTATAACTGTTCGGAATGAATGTATGTACATCAATGTAAGATTTCTTGTATATTTTCAGATATCAATTCAATCCATTATTTAAATTTTGAACCAGTTATATTATTTATTCACAGTATGGTCTATTAAAGAATCATCTCTATATTCATAGACCCAGGGTATACCTCTTTGTATCCCCAATACTAATTTATAAGCCTTTAAAATATTGCTTTCAAAAATGGTGGAAGAAATATTCTAGTCACCTGATATACATATGCATTTCATCACAGTAATATTCCTGACAAAAAATGCAAGTGTCACACTTATGATTGTACCAAAGCCTATATTGAAAGTGAGCATGTATTACTAACAACATCCATGTCCTGATTCACTAATGATCTCGAATATCATTCCTATTGGTGACTACATATTTGTTTCTTCCTAAGATTGTATATTCAAACTCAACCCTGTTAAAAATGTCTTATCCTATCACTCTCTTTGTACTTTGCCTGATTTCCTAATATCTCTATTGATATCTGCTTTCCTACACATTTTCCCCAGTTCATCACTGTGGCTGACTCTTCACATATGCTGAAATTTACATTCACTCTCTAACCAAAACCCTATATCTAAAGTCTTTTGATCCAACTCCTTGGTTCACTCAAATGGGTTCTTCAAATCCCTTCAGAGGGTAGCCCATAGGTGCTTGGGTTTTCTCATGACCCCAATTCTCATAAAGAATCTATACCCCACAGAGAGTAGGCCTCAAATTGGAGAAGTAGAGCACTATTAATGGCAGGCCTATTTGATCACCCCTCGTTCACAGGAAGGGTTTCCATGTCACCCTGACTTTAGGCAAATGAGTGGCAAGTGAGCTTATTTTGAACACTGTCTTGGGCTGCGCCCCTCATGGAAACCTCCAACCAGAGTTTATTATGACTGTCTATATGGAAGAAGATGAGGGCCATGTTGGAGTGTTTTGGTTTAATTGTGGTCATTTGTGTTACGGTTGGAAAAGATTCCAGGGTCAACCTGGGCTTTAACTCTTGTGTGATTCCCTTTAGAGACTGAGTTCTGGAACAGATCTCAGCGATGTATTGGCATGAATTGTGTTTGGAATTTAGGAGGCCACACATGAGAGTTGCCCTTGGAGACTGAGATCTAGGCCCAGGTTGGCTTTCCAAAGAGCACTGGGATTCTCAGCCAGGATATCACATGACTTTATTCAGAAAGACTTAGCAGTCATAGTTGAGAGTCAAAACACACATGGACCTCAATTGTAAACCTCAATGGGCCTGGCTTCATGTGACCTTTTGGCCACTCCTTGGTAAGCCTTGCCTGTGAGAGTTGTCCCGAGCTTTCATTGAAATGAGCTTCCTCACTATTTCATGGTTCCTGAATGAATTGAAACCCACAGTGCCTCCAACTTCATCCTTGAAAATTGGCTAGATAAACACCATAAAATTTTTGATATTCCTATGAACAGGTGGCACTAGAAAATCTTTGGATGTCTGTTGCTGATCACGAGTATACCAGACAGTGCCCTGATTGACTGGGTTTCATGAAAATGTTGTAGAACAGAGATGCCAGAAAGTTGGAACCTGCTGAGTAGTGGGCCTAGAGCAGTGGTTGGCAGGTGTATGATAAAACATCTGTCGTGGGGCCACATGGATCTTCCCTTGGCTTCCAAATGGATTGTGACTGACATGGTGCAGCCAGCAGACCCTTACAAATAAAGGGATCTTGTTATATGGAGAGGTTTCATGGCAATGTTCAGAATCAGGTTGCTATGGACATGGGTGCAAGCTTTTTGGGATAGAAGCCTGGTTGGTGCATTCTCCTGCAGACCCTCACTCACCACACATGAGAGTACTCCCTCTAGGACTGTGTCCCAGTTTATCTCCTTGTACTTCATGAAGCCAATACCAAACTCAGAGTACTGCAGTAAATAACACCACAAAAATTCGAATATGACCAAATGGCTTCACAGACCACACGGTTAGACACTTAGACCCCAGTGGCCTCAGTTTACCTACAAAGAGAGAATTCAGAACTGCTGCCTCATGTTCAATAGAAAATAAGGAACCATGTCATCCAGGTCACATAGATGCTGACCCAGATTTGATGGTCTCACTACAAAGGAAGCTAAAGCTCCTGACAACAACAAATATTTCAAGGGCCCAAACTCAGAGGCAGTTTCTCAAAAATTTATTAGGCCACCAGAGCTCCATGTTTGTGGAGTGGTTATCCTTTCTTTTACATTTGGAAATTCCTCTACCACCTCCAAGGTTGTGAACTCCATTCATTTTTTTTCCAGATATATATTCACAGATTTTCAAACTCTTCTCCACTGATTGTGTCTTACTTGTGGTGAAGGAAATATCAAGGCATTGTTGTGGAGGACAGTGGGAAGATTTTTGTCTAGCATATATTTGTATACACATTAGATTCATTTTCCTATTTTCTATTTGAAATACTGAATTCCTGACAGTAAGCCATACCCTAGTAGACTCTGACTGTTCCCGGGTGCCTATGGTTGGTATACCATTCTAACTTGTGAATGTGACACAGGAAGTAGGGGCAGCCTCCTTGTCATGGAGCCATTGGAAGCAAATGTTAGAACAAAGTGGTTGCCAAGGCAGTGACCTCATTCAGTTCCTGAAGGAAGTGACCTACCTCACTTCCTTGGTGATGGAACCCTCTGAACTTGGGATCCAGGAAGCCAGGCACCAAGAGCCAGTCCCAGTCCCTTTCCCAGTGGGTTCACTTGTTTGGATTTACCAAGGACAGAGTCAGTCTTTCTTGTGGATCACTAAATGCCAGGAAAGCTCTGAAGAGGGGCCTTTCCTGAGAAAGCAGGTAGTGACTCACCGATGGCTCCTGAAAACTTTAGAGAGTTGGTAAAGGAGACCAGATCTGAGACAGGACAGGCCATTTCGGGGGAACATAGTATGGCCTATCAGTCTGAGGACACTCTGGTTACTCACAGACCTATGTGGGTAAACGATATGCCTTTGAGGGTGTAGATGTGAGTTTATGGTTTTGTCTCATGTTCTGAGAATAGGTAGGAAAGGCAGTTTGTTTGGTTTGGAGTGGACTGTTTTTAATAAGTCATTTGACATGGTGAGTGATTCTATGTCTGTGTATCCCACTTTGTCGGTGGTTGAAGATATGAGAAAAGTGAATGCATCAATGCATGTGTCCTGACAAGTAGAAAGCATTCCAGGACACATCCTGCCCAATTTATGAATGGAATGTTGCTTGCCTTATCGATGGGCAACACCTACTATTTTCCTTAGTTCCTGTTTTCTTCCTGAATTCTGGCCATTCTCCAGAATAGGCTCATTTTTTTTGTCCAAGATATGTACCACCTCCGAGCTCTGTGACATGGCCATTTACTGGATACCTGAAATGAATGGGGAGGATCTCAGAAAACTCAGATATCAGTGTGACCAGTAAAGTCTCAGTAGAGAAACCCTGCTTTGTGCCTTTTGCTTACCTACTGTTCTGTTGACCTGAATGTCAGGTAGGTCTTTGCCTCAGACCACCAGTTTGTGAAGCCTGAAGAAACTGCTTTCAAATGGAAATGAATGAGCATCACCCGTGGCTCTTAGATTAATTGCTTTAGAAAAGGATGTGTCTAAATCATCCTCTCGGCTCTGTGTGAGGCTGTGGCTTACAATCTCAGCACCTGATGGATCTAAAGAAAGATCCCATGTGTGCATCCAAAACCTAAATGGCAAAAAGATCAGACATTGTGGATGAAGTCTCTTGCTTCCTCTGTTAGGCTCCTCACCTCCATCAAGTACGAATAGGGATCCTTTGGGTCTAATGAGTTCTTCAAAGACGAGAAAAGGTGCTTGGGTTTCACATGACTCCAAATCACATAAAGAATCTATACCTCACGTTCAGTAGGCCTCAAAAAGGAGAAAAAGAGCATTATTAATGGCAGGCCTATTTGATCAATCCTGGTTCACAGGAAGGGTGTCCAGGAAACCCAGACTTTAGGCAAATGAGGGGCAAGGGAACTTATTTTGGACACTGTCTTGGGCTTCGCCCCTTGTGGAAACCTCCAGCCAGACGTAATGATGAGTGTCTATATGGAAGAATATAAGGGCCATGTCGTAGTGTTTTGGTTTTAATTGAACATGTTAATAACACTAACCATACATTGTTCCATCAATTTAAGTATTCAGAAGAGCAGGGACAGATTTGTTCTTACAATACAGGAATGTAGGGGATCTTCAACCTGCTGAAAACCTCAAAGGTCAATGCAGAAATTATCCCTGGAGAAGATGTAGGCAGCTATGAAGGACCGGAGAGAGCAAAAGTAATCTTCCATGGAAAACAACCTGGTCAGGATGAAGGGTTGAGTCTGAATCAACTCTCTATCCTTAACGTAGAGGAGATGGAGCAAACCTGGCCTGTGTGGAGAGCTGTTCCTGGGTACCTATGGTTGGTATACCATTCTAACTTTTGAAAGTGTCTCAGGAATTAGGGGTAGCCTCCATCTCATGGGACCCTTGGAAGCAAGTGTTAGGACAAAGTGGTTGCCACCGCAGTGACCTCATTCAGTTCCCGAAGAAATGACCTTCCTAACTTCCTTGGTGATGGAACTCTCTGAACTTGTGACCCAAGTAGCCAGGCACCCAGAGCCAGTCCCAGTCACAGTTCCAGTGGGCTCACTTGTTGGATTTACCAAGGACAGCGTCAGTCATTCTTGGTACATACTGATGTGAGGATGGCCAAATGCCAGGAGTGCTCTGAAGAGGGGCCTTTCCTGAGAAAGCAGGTAGTGGCTCAACACTGGCTCCTGACAACTTTACAGAGTTGGCCAAGGTTACCAGATCTGAGGCAGGACAGGCCATTTCGGGAGAACACAGTATGGCCCACAAGTCAGAGGACATTCCGGATAGTCACAGACCTACTTGGGGGAAGAAGTTGAATTTGTGAGTTCGGGTGGGGTTTGTGGTTTTGTCTCATGTTCTCAGAATAGGTAGGAAAGGAGGTTTGTTTGGTTTGGAATTATCTGATTCTTGTAAGACCTTTGACAATGCGAGTTTTTCTATGTCTGTGTATCCCACTGTGTTAGTGGTTGTAGACATTAGAAAAGAGAATGCATCAATGGATGTGTCCTGTCTAGTAGAAAGCTTCCCAGCATTCATCCTGCCCAATTTATTAATGGACTGCGGCTTGCCTTATGGATGGGCAACACCTGCAATCTTCCTAAGTTCCTGATTTCTTACTCAATTCTGGTCACTCTCAAGAATAGACTCATGGTTGTGTGTCCAAGATATGTACCACCTCCAAGGTCTGTGAAATGGCCATGTACTGGATAGCTGAATGGAATGGCCGAGCATCTCAGAAAACTCAGATAGCAGTGTGATCAGGAATATCTCAGTGGAGAAACCCTGCTTTGGGCCTTATGCATACATATTTTTCTGTTGCCCTGAATGTCAGGAAGGTGTTTTCCTCAGGCCAAAACTTTTGGAAGCCTTAACAAAAGACTTTTCAATTGGAAATAAATGTGCATCTCCTGTGGCTCTTTGCTTAATTGCTTTGGAAAGGGATGTGTCTGAATCAGCCTCTTGGCCCTGTGTGAGGCTGTGGCTTAGATTCTATGCACCTTATGGATCTAAAGAAAGATTCCATATGTGCATCCAAAACCAAAATGGCTAAAAGTAGAGTCATTGTGGATGAAGTCTCTTGCCTTCCTCTGGTAGGGCACTTACTTCCATCAAGGAAGAATAGGGATCCTTTGTGTCAAATGGGTTCTTCAAAGCTCTGCAGTGGCTTGCCCATAGTTCTTGTGGTTTCTCATGCGTCCAATTCCCAAAAAGAATTTAAACCCCTCAGTCAGTAGGCCTCAAATTGGAGAAGTGGAGCAGTATAAATGTCAGGCCTATTTGATCACTCCTGGTTCATAGGAAGGGTGTCCAGGCAAACGTGACTTTAGGCAAATGAGGGACAAGGAAGCTTATTTTGGACACTGTCTTGGGCTGTGCCCTCATGGAAACCTCCAGCCAGAGGTTATGATGAGTGTCTATATGGAAGAAGATGAGGGTCATGTGGGAGTGTTTAGGTTTTAATTGTGAGAGATTACTGGTTCAACCTGGGTTGAATTCTGGTGTGATTCCCCTTAGAGACTCAGTTCTTGAACTGACCTCAGAGAAGAATTGCCATGAATTGTGTTAAGATTTTCGGAGGCAACGCATGAGAGTCGCCATTGGAAGCTGTGATCTAGTCCCAGGGGGACTTTCCACAGTTCACTGGGACTCTCAGCCAGAGAATCACATAATTTTATTCTGAAAGACATGGCAGCCACAATTGAGAGTCAAAACACACATGGACCTCACATTTTAGACCTCAATGGGCCTGGCTTCAAGTGACGTTTTGGCCACTATTTGGGAAGCCTTGCCTGTGAGAGTTCTCCAGAGCTTTCATTAAAATGAGATTCTTCACCATTTAATGGTTTCTGAATAATTGAAACCCACAATGCCTCCAACTTCATCCTTGAAAATGGTTACATAAATATCATGAAATTTTTAAAATTACCATGACCAGGTGGCACTGGAGAACCTTTGGATGTCCTGTTGCTGATCATGAGTATACCAGAGAGTGCCTAGATTGACTGGGTTTCTTTAACATGGTGTAGAACACAGATGCCAGTAAGTTGGAGTCTGCTGAGAAGTGGACCTAGAGCAGTGGTGGGCAGGTGTGTGATAAAACATCAGTGGTACGGCCATGAGGATCTAGCATTGGATTCCAAATGCCTTGTGACTGACATGGTGCAGGCAGCAGACCCTTCTATGTAAAGGCATCTTGTTATATGCAGAGGTTTCAGGGCAATATTCAGAATCAGGTTGCTATGGTCAAGGGGAAAAGCTATCTGGATAGAAGCCTGGTTGGTGCATTCTCCTGCAGACACTGACCCACCACACGTGACAGAACTCCCTCCAGCACTGTGTCCCAGATAAACTCGTTGTATTTCATGAAGCAAACACCAAACTCCCAGTGCAGCAGCAAGAAACACAACGAAAAGTGGATCATGACCAAATTGCTTCACAGTCCAAACGGGGAGACACTTAGCCCCCAGTGGCCACAGTTTACCTGCAAAGAGAGAAACCAGCACTGCTGCCTCATGTTCATTGAAAAATAAGATGCCATGTCCTCCAGGTCACATAGATGCAGACCCAGCTTTGATGGTCTCACTAGAAAGAAGCTAAAGCTCCTGAAAACAACATATATTTCAAGTGCCCAAACTCAGAGGCATTTCTCAAGAAGTCTTTAGGCCAGCAGAGCTCCATGTTTGTGGAGTGTTTATCCTGTCCCTTACTTTTGGAAACTCCTCTACCACCTCCAAGGTTGTGAATTTCTGAGGATTTTTCATTGAATATATGTATTCACACATTTTCTAATTCTTCTCCTCTAATTGTGTCTTTCTTGGTGCGAAGGTAATGTCAAGGCATTTTTCTGGATGAGAGTGGGAAGATTTTTGTGTAGCATATATTTACATACACATTGGATTCATTTTCCAAATTTCCATTAGAAATACTGAATCCATGACACTAACCACTACATTACTAGACTCTGACTACTAATCCTAATATGATGGAGAATAAAAACCCAAACAGAATAGAAATATAAGCAGTTCAGAGGATGCATGTTGTATAGTGGGACTTGCCTTTTGCATTATATAGGGTAGGAGTTATAAATCTAGTCAATTTTCTGTTGAAATATTTCTCCATGTATTTCTAAAGTTAACAAATATGTGAATACCTGACTCCCTTTCTCTGCAGCCTATTCAGCACATGTAATTTTATATGCACATATAGAATCCTACCTGGAATCACACGTACATTCTTGTGAGATGGCTCACTTGGCAGATACAAATTGTTAGAATAGTTCACTCTTCCTAAATGATGCTGGAACTGAAAATTCAACCAATGGGTGAGCTTCCTGGTTGAACAACTTTACACAAAAACCCATGTTCAGTAAAATAAATATTTCTGATCTGTGGATGATATATATTTCATGGTGAATTTCAATTGGCATATATATTCCTACTTTTTAAAGTCTGTTTGTGTGTGTGTGTGTATACATACTCTCCAGATTTTTCAAAATATGAAATATGTGTCTTATTATACACTCCCTAAAATAATTCATATTCATGTATGTGGATTTTTAATCAACTTTTCACTAGATTATTCCCAGGAATATTCACACACCTGAAAAACATATTTGTTTCCTCGTACTGAGAACTATCTTCAGTGAATGGTGCATACAAATCCTTGTATTTCTGCAGTAACTTACCCAGTTTAACATCAATGCAAATAGATTTCTATGGGACATGATGTGTATTTTGAAATTCATTTTTATTCAACACTGGTACATTGCAATTTCTTCCGTTTATGCACATCATAAAATATATATTTCATCTAGAAATTCGAAAATTAATAGGCATTTGTTTCATTTTCAATCACTTCCTGCTTCAGAACACATGTATAACTCCATATTTCTTGACTGATCTTTTCATGAGGTTTCTTTTTCGATTTCCTTAATCATTTTTGAAGCAAAACTCACACACTCTTCATGATGAACCATAACCCTAATATTACCATTAGATGTATATTTGGTTTTAATGAATGTATATATATCAATATAAGATTTCCTCTATGTTTTCATTTATCAATTCAATCCATTATTCAAAGTTGGAACCAGTAATACTATTTATTCACAGTATGGTCTATTCATGCATTATCTCTATATTCATAGACACAGGGTACACCTATTTGTACCCCCAGTACTAACTTATACGTCTTCACAATATTGCTCCCAGAAATGGTGGAAGAAATACTCATGTCACCTGATCTACATGTACATGTTATCACAGTAATATTCTGGAAACAAAATGCAAAGGTCACAGTTATGATTGTACCAAAACCTAAATGAAAAGTGAGCATGGATTACTAAAAATATTCCTGTCCAGGTTGCTACCGCTCTCAAATGTCAATCCTATTGGTGACTATATATTTGTTTCCTCCTAAGATTATATATTCAACCTCAAGCCTGTTGAAAATGTGTAATCCTATCACTCACTTTATACTTTGCCTGATATCCTAATGTCTCTATTGATTTCTGCTTTCCTAAATATTTTCCCAGTTTATCATTTTGACTGACTCTTCACATGTGCTGACATTTAAATTCACTTTCTAACCGAAACCCAATTGCTAAAAACATTTCCTCCAAAACCTATAATCACTATTCTTTCTAAACCTACCGACACTTTTCCTAATCCTACCGACTATAGCTTTTTGACTGGATATTCTCGTGACATTCAATCATCCAAGGTACAAGGTCCTATGACATTGTATATGGATTTATTTAAGACATCTGTGCAGAACGTAAGTCAAAGCTAAGTATCCCAATTAAAGGCCCAATGCCCTTCTGGGCTTCAAATTTTACCTAGATTTCTGTTTTCATACTTATATTTCACCTAAATATTCTTGTAAATATCGCACATTCCCAATACCATTATTCATCGCTCAGAATGATTCTTAATCCAAATCGAACCTGTTATTAAGCCTAACCAAACACTGTTCCCTCAATCTAACTTTACAGAAGAGCAGCGACAGAGTTGGTCTTACAATACAGGAATGTAGGGGATCTTCCAGATGCTGAGATCCTCAAAGTTTTAAGCAGAAACGATCCCTGGAGAAGACATAGGCAGCTATGAAGGACCTGAGAGAGCAAAAGTCATCTTCCATGGCAAACAACGTACTCAGGATGAAGCATTGTGTCTGAATCAGCCTCTCTTTTCTTAATGTAGAGAAGAGGGACCAAACCAGGCCTGTGTGGAGAGCTGTTCCCGGATTCCTATGGTTGATATACCATTCTAACTGTTGAAACTGTCTCGGGAAGTAGGGGCAGCCTCCACCTCATGGGAACCTTGCAATCACCTGTTACGACAAAGTGGTTGCAAAGGCAGTAAAGTCACTCAGTTCCTGAATGAAGCGACCTACCTCACTTCCTTGGTGAAGAAACTCCCTGACCTTGGGCTCCAGGAAGACAGAGAATACCAAGACCTTGTCACAGTTCCAGTGCCAGTGGGCTCCATTGTATGGAAAAACCAAGGATAGACTAAGTATTCCTTGGTACCTACTGATATGAGGATTTCAAATGCCAGGAGAGCTCTGAAGAGGGGCCTTTCCTGAGAAAGCAGGTAGTGGTTCACCGCGACCAGATCTGAGACAGGACAGGCCTTTTGGGGGAACATAGTATGGCCCACCAGTCAGAGGACACTCCAGATAGTCACAGACCTACTTGAATGAAGGAGGTGCGTTTGCGCGTGTGTGTGTGATTTTGTGGTTTAGTCTCTTCTTATGAGAATAGGTAGGAAAGGCGGTTTGTTTGGTTTGGAGTGGACTGCTTCTAGTAAGTCGTTTGACAAGGCGATTTTTTGCATGTCTTTGTAACCCACTGTGTCCGTGGTTGTAGACCTTAGAAAAAAGAATGCATCAATGTGTCCTGTCTAGTAGAAATCTTCCCAGCATTCATCCTGCCCAATTTAGGAGTGGACTGCCCCTTGCCTTATGGATGGGCAACACCTGCAATCTTCCTAAGTTCCTGATTTCTTCCTCAATTCTGGTCACTCTCAAGAATAGGCTCATTGTTTTGTGTCCAAGATATGTACCACCTCCAATCTGAGTGACATGGCCATGTACAAGATAGATGAAGGGAATGGCGAGCATCTCAGAAAACTCTAATATCAGTGTGTCCAGGAAAGTCTCAGTGGATAAACCCTGCTTTGGGCCTTTTGCTATTGTTCTGTTGCCCTGAATGTCAGGAAAGTCTTTGCCTCAGGCCATCCCTTTGTGAATCCTGAAGAAAACAGCTTTCAAATGGAAATAAATGGACATCAACTGTGGCTCTGTGCTTAATTGCTTTGGAAAGGGATGCGTCTGAATCAGCCTCTTGGTCCTATGTGAGGCTATAGCTTAGATTCTCAGCACCTGATGGATCTAAAGAAAGATCCCATGTGTGCATTCAAAACCAAAATGGCAAAAAGATCAGTAATTGTGGATGAAGTCTCTTGCCTTCCTCTGTAAGGTTCCTGACCTCCATCAAGTGAGATTAGGCATTCTTTGGGTCAAATGAGTTCTTCAAAGCCCTGTGGAGGCCATTAACAGGTGGCACTGGAGAACTCTTAAATGGTCTGTTGCTGATCATGAGTATACTAGCCAGGGCCTTTATTGACTGAGTTTCATAAAAATTATCTAGAACAGCAATGCCAATAAGTTGGAGCCTGCTGAGTAGTGGACCTAGAGCAGTAGTGTGTGATAAAATATCTGTGGTGGGACCATGTGGATCTGCTATTGACTTCCAAATGGCTTGTGACTGACATGGTGCAGCCAGCAGACCCTTCTATGTAAAGGCATCTTGTATATGGAGAGGTTTCAGGGTAATGTTAAGAATCAGGTTGCTGAGGTTAAGGGGACAAGCTATCTGGTATTGAAGCCTGGTTGGTACATTCTCCTGCAGAACGTGACCCACAACATGTGACAGAACTTCCTCCAGCACTGTGTTCCAGTTGAACTCATTGTATTTCGTGAAGCAAATACCAATGTCCCAGTTCAGCAGCAAGAAACACCACAAAAGTTGGAGGATGAACAAATGGCTTCAGAGTCCACATGGGGTGACACTTAGCCCCCAGTGGCCACAGTTTACATACAAAGAGAGAAATCAGCACTGCTGCCTCAGTATCATTGGAAAATAAGAAACCAAGATCTTCATGTCACATAGATACAGACCCAGCTTTGATGGTCTCACTAGAAAGGAAGCTAAAGCTTCTGACAAACACATATATTTCAAGTGCCCACCCTCAGAGGCAGTTTCTCAAGAAATCTTTTGGCCAACAGAGCTCCATGTTTGTGGAGTGTTTACCCTGTCCCTTACTTTTGGAAACTGCTCTACAACCTCCAAAATTGTGAACTTTTGAGCATATTCCACTACAGATATATATTCACAGATTTTCTACCTCTTCTCTTCTAATTGTGTCTTATTTGGGGTGAAGGTAATTTCAAGGCATTGTTGTGGATGAGAGTTGGAAGATTTTTTTGTAGCACATATTTGCATACACATTGGATTCATTTTCCAATTTTCCATTCGAAATACTGAATTCCTGACACTAACCCATAACCTACTAGAATCTGACTACTAATCCTAATATGATGGAGAACAATAACCCAAACAGAATAGAAATCCAAGAAGTTCAGAGGAGGCATGGTGTATAGTTGAACTTGCCTTTTGCATTATATAGTGTAGGAGTTATAAATCTAATCAATATTTTGTTGACATAGTTGTCCATGTGTTTTTAAATTTAACAAGTATTTGAATTCCTGTCTCCGTTTGTCTGTAGCCTATTCAGCACATGCATTTTTATATGCACATATAGAATCCTACCTGGTATCAAATGTACATTCTTGTGAGGTGGCTGACTTGGCAGATACAAATTATGAGAAGAGATCACTCCTCCTAAACGCTGTTGGAACTGAAAATTTAGCCTAAGGGGGAGCTTCCTAGTTGAACAACATTATACACAAATCCATGTTCAGTAAATTAAATATTTTTGGATCTTTGGACGATATGTATTTCTACATCAATTTCAATTGGCATATATATTGCTACATTTCAATGTCTCTGTGTGTATATGTGTTTGTTTGTGTGTGTGTGTGTGTGTATATATATATATATATATATATATATATATATATATATATACTCTCCAAATTTTTAAAAATATGAAATACTTCTGTCTTCTTTTACACACCCTAAATTCATTCATATTCATGTATGTGGATTTATAATAAACTTTTCACAAGATTATTCTCAGAATTATTCATCCACCTGAAATACATATTTGTTTTCTAGTACTGACAAGTAACATCAGTGAATGGTGCATACAAATCCTAATATTTCTACAGTAACTGACCCAGTTTAACATCAATCCAAGTAGATTACTATGGGACATGATGTACATTTTGACGTTCATTTTTATTCAACACTGGTACTTTACTATTTCTTCAGTTTATTCACATCATAGGATATGTATTTCATCCACAAGTTAGCAAAATTATTTGCATTTGTGTCACTTTCAATCACTTTCTACTTCAGAACACATGCATTCCTCTATGTTTCTTGACTGGTCTTTTCATGAGACTTCTTTCCAAACACATTATTTTCCTTTTCCATTCTCACTTTTGAAGCAGATCTCACACACCTTTCATGATAGAATATAACCCTAATATTACCATTAGATGTATAACTCATTGGAATGAATGATTCTATATCAATATAAGATTTCTTATATATTTTCAGATATCAATTCTAGCAATCCATTATTTGAAGTGGAATCAGTTATATTATTTATTCACAGTATTGTCAATTCATGAATTACTTCTATATTCATAGACACAGGGTACACCTCTTTGTACCCCCAATACTAATTTATTTTTTTTTATTTTGCATTCTTTCTTAAAGTAGTTTTATATTATTTTCAACAACATTTGAAACAACAGGATTTTCTAAATAGACTTGTCTTTAGCATACCCAGATGAAAAAATATAATTCTATTTCATATCCCTTTGTGGGATAATGTGGGTTTTTTGTACTGAAAAAATGCTAGGAATATTAGAATATATGATCCGTTAGCCAACTTTGTTTGTTTGTTTGTTTGCTTTTGCAAAGCTAGGAATTGAACCCTAGTAGTAACTAGTAATTCTACTCATTCAGAAAAGTTAGTGTGTCATTTTATTGAAATAACCATACTGGATATAAAATAGATACACATGTGATACAATAGATTGAATGGTATATAAATTTGTATCTCAGTAAAGCTGTAATTAAAATAAAATTTAAAGTATTGAAATTCAGGCAAAGGATAGGAAAGATATTTGTGTCTGTTTTTCAGAAGTTTATTGTCATCCATTTAAAAAATCTTTTAAAACAGATTGCATTTGAACAAAAGGTATTGTTTAGTGTGCTTTCTCTGTATTCTTAGTGGTTCTTCACTATTACTATTTTATTCACACTCTCTTAATTTCTTATTGTTGAGCCAATTCTGCATCTAAATGTAGTGGCAAGATATATTCAGGAGTCTGGTGCAATAGTGCATGCCTGAAATCCCAGCTACTAAGACCCTTTCTCAAAACAACAAAAAAGTAGTGGGGGTGGGGAGCATGGATGTAGTTTAGCAGTCAAGTGCTTTCCGAAGCATGTGGAGGCCCTGGGTTCTATCTGCAGCACCGCAAAAGCAAAACAAACAAAAGACGTATTCCAGAGATTTTGATTATTTCTGCAGGAGACATGCAGTCAAGACTAAGTAATTTGAAACAGGAGTGGCACAAGAAGTGGAAGATAAAGTATCAATTTTTTTTTCTTTTTTTTTTGGTTAGAATTAGTTCACTTTGCATTCCTTGCGTATGCGCCTCTACCTTTGGAACCACATTGGTAAAAGTTTGTGTAAGAATTGTTTGTTGGCATATCCTAGAGTGCTCAATTTATACGTCTTCAAAATATTGCTCCCAGAAATTGTGGAAGAAATACTCATGTCACCTGATCTACATATACATTTTATCACAGTAATATTCGGAACACAAAATGCAAAAGTCACACTTATGATTGTACCAAAGGCTAAATAGAAAGTGAACCTGTATTATTAAAAACATTCATGTCCAGGTTGCCTAATACTCTCAAATGTCAATCCTAATGGTGACTACATATTTGTTTCTTCCTAAGATTATATATTGAAACTCAACCCTGTTGATAATGTCTAATCCTATCACTCACTTTATACTTTGCCTGATTTCCTAATGTCTCTATTGATATCTGCTTTCCTACATATTTTCCCCAGTTCATCATTGTGACTCATTCTTCACATGTGCTGACATTTACATTCATTCTCTAACCGAAACCCTATTACTAAAGAACTTTTGGTCCAAATCCTATACTCACTCTTCTTCCTAAACCTACGGACTATATTCCTAATCCTACTGACTATCCCTTTTTGACTGGATGTTCTCTTCTACATTCAATCATCCAAGTAAAGGTCGGTCGAGTGTCGGAAGAGGAGACCACCAAGAATCTATCTCATGTAACAGCAAAGGGTTTATTGGGGGTCCAGCATGCTGGGGCTCAGAGTTCACTTGAAAAGAGTAGAGAGCCCTGAGAACAGCTTAAGCAGAGGTTAAATACTTTCCCTTGCGAGTGCTGGGAGGGAAGTTTATTGATGTGTCAGGGCGAGTGGTCAATTTGCATGCAACCTGGTGAAGGAGTACATTCTGCAGTTTGACAGTTGGGGACAGCACATTCTGGGAACAAGATTGGCAAACATTTCTCAAGATTTCAACAGTGTTTTGTTAAGCGTACAGAAAAACAGGAAGTGACAACTACATATTTTATTAACCTTTCATTCGACACTTCTTTTTCTGGCTACTTTTAATCATAAAAATGATCATTGGGGGGTGTCACATTCTATGTCTGCTAGTGGGGTATTACCATTAGTTTAACTTGTCCAATTTGAGCTTGGAGAAAATAAATTACATGGTTGAGCAAGCAGGGTTTAATAGTTAGCAATAATATGAGGATTATTATTGGACCGGCCAGCCGACAAGACAAGACAAGACAATAAAGACAAGACAAGACAATAAAGACAGGATATGGAAGTCCAACACTGAGACCAGGACTTAGTAGTTGGCAGAACCCGATCGGTTGGCAATAACGAATCTGAAACAAAATATCACTGAGTCATGGAGACTATTGTTCCTCAATTTTCTGAGTCCTCTATGACGTCACCCAGGGACTTGGCCTGTGGCTCTGTGACATGACTGTCAGCCATCGTTGGAGAGAGCTCACGCTCTTCATTGACATCCATTTTGCCAAGCCCTGACCTGAAACCTGACCAGAAAGAGGCACCTTACTTACCCTGAGAGGAGTTTGTTGGGGTCTCTTGTCCACCGCTGCCGGATCTCAGTGGAACCTCCATATGTAAAGGTCCGGTGACAATCGGGGGAAGAGACCACCAAGAGACTGTCTCATGCAAAAGCAAAGGGTTTATTGGGGGTCCAGCATGCTGGGGCTCAGAGCTCACTTGAATAGAGCAGAGAGCCCAGAGAACAGCTTAAGCAGAGCTTATATATTTCCCTTGGACAGGGCAGGGGGGTAAGTTTATTGATGGGTCCGGGCGAGTGAGAGGTTTGCGTGCAACCGGTTGAGGGAGTACATTCTGCAGTTTGGCAATTGGGGACAGCACATTCTGGGAATAAGATTAGCAAACAGTTCTCAATATTTCAAAAGTGTTTTGTTAAGCATACAGAAAAACAGGAAGTGACAAGTACTTATTTTATTAACCTTTCACTGCGAACTATACTTTGCCAGAATTCCTAATGTCTCTATTGTGTTTGTTAAAGTTCATTTTTATTCAAACCTGGTACGTTATTATTTCTTCAGTTCATGGACATCATAAGATATTTCCTTTCATTCACAAGTTCACAAATTTATAAACATTTGGTTCACTTTCAATCACTTCCTCCTTCGGAAGACATATGTTCCTCCATGTTTCTTGACTGGTCTTTTTACTAGACTTCTTTCTAAACATATTATTTTCGATTCCATAATCATTTTTGAGGCAAAACTCACACACTATTCATGATAAATGATAACCCTAACATTACAATTAGATATATAACTGGTTGGAATGAATGTATGTATATCAATATAAGATTTTCTATATATTTTCAGATATCAATACAATCCATTATTTAAATATGGAACCAGTTATATAATTTATTCACAGTATGGTCTATTAATGCATCATCTCTATATTCATCAAAACAGGGTAAACCTAATAGTATCCCCAGTACTAATTTATAAGTTTTCAAAATATTGCTCACAGAAATGGTGAAAGAAATACTCATGTCACCTTAGCTACATATACATATTATCACACTAATATTCTGGACACAAAATGCAAAGGTCACACAGAACATAATTTAAGCTAAGTATCCCAATCAAGGGCCCAAAGTCCTTCTGGGCTTCAAATATTACCTAGATTTCTGTTTTCATACTTATATTTCACCTCCATGTTCTTGTAAATATCACAGGTTCCCAATATCATTATTCATCCAGCAAAATGATTCATAACCCAAATCGAACATGCTATTAACCCTAACCATTCTGTAAACTGAGATTGTTCACTCAATCTCACTTTACAGAAGAGCAGGGACAAAGTTAGTATTACAATACAGGAAGTTTGGAGATCTTCCACCTGCTGAGTACCTCAAAATCCATGCAGAAATGATCCCTGGAGAAGACGTAGGCAGCTATGAAGGACCTGAGACAGCAAAAGTCATCTTCCTTTGCAAACAACCCGATCAGGATGAAAGGATGTGTCTGAATCATCCTATCTCTTCTTAATGTAGGGAAGATGTATGAAACCAGGCATGTGTAGAGAGCTGTTCCCAGGTGCCTATCTTTCAATACCATTCTAACTTGTGAAAGTGTCACAGGAAATAGAGGCAGCCTCCTTTTCCTGAGACACTAGGAAGCAACTGTTAGGACAAAGTGGTGGCCAAGACAGTGGCCTCATTCATTTTCTGAAGAAAGTGACCTCACCTCACTTTTTTCATGATGGAACTCTCTGAATTTTGTGATCCAGGAAGCCAGGCACCAAGAGCCAGTACCAGTCCCAGTCCAAGTGGGCTCACTTGTTTGGATTTACCAAGTAAAGAGTCAGTCTTTCTTGGTACCTACTGATGTGAGGGTGGCCAAATGCCAAGAAAGCTTTGAAGAGGGTCCTTTCCTGAGAGGGCAGGAAATGGCTCACCACTGCCTCCTGAAAACTTCACAGAATTGGCCAAGGAGACCAGATCTGAGACAGGACCGGCCATTTCTGGGGAACATTCTATGGCCTACTCGTCAGAGGACACTCCGGATAGTCACAGACATACTTGGGGAAGGAGGTGACTTTGTGTGTGTGGATGTCAGTTTGTGGATTTGTCTCATATTCTGAGAATAGGTAAAAAAGGAGGTTTGTTTGGTTTGGAGTGGACTGTTTCTAGTAAGTCATCTGACAAGGAGACTGTTTCTATGTCTGTGTATCCCACTGTGTCCTTAGTTGTAGATATTAGAAAAGAAAATGGCTCACTGGGTGTGTCCTGTCTAGTAGAAAGCTTCACAGCATTCATCCTGCCCAATTAATGAATGGACTGAGGCTTGACTTATCCATGGGCAACACCTAGTATCATCCTAAGTTCTTGAATTCTTCCTGAATTCTGGCAACTCTCCAGAAAGGCTCATGGTTTTTTGTCCAAGATATGTACCACCTCCAAGCTCTGTGACATGGCCATGTACTAGTTAGCTGAAAGGAATGGCGAGCACACCAGAAAACTCAGATATTGGTGTGACCAGGAAAGTCTCTATGGTGAAACCTGGCTTAGGGCCTTTTGCTTAACTATTGTTCTGTTGCCCTGAATGTCAGGAACCTCTTTGCCTCAGGCCACCCCTTTATAAAGCCAGAAGAAAACAATTTTCAAATGGAAATGAATGGGCATCACCTGTGCCTCTTTGATGAATTGTTTTGGAAATGGTTATGTCTGAATCAGACTCTGGGCCCTGTGTGAGGCTGTGGCTTAAATTGTCAGCACCTCTTGCTGATCATGAGTGTACCAGACAGTGCCTTGATTGACTGGGATTTATGAAAATGGTGTAGAACAGAGATGCCATTAAGTTGGACCCTCCTGAGTAGTGAGCCCTGAGCTGTGGTGTGCAGGTGTGTGATAAATCTTCTGTGGTTGCGCCATGTGGTTTTGCCATTGAATTCCAAATGGTTTGTCACTGACACGGTGCAGTGACCAGACACTTATATGTAAAGGTGTCTTGTTAAATGGATAGTTTTCAGGGCAATGTGCAGAATCAGGTTGCTATGGAGAAGGGGGCAAGTTATGTGGGAATGAAGCCTGGTTGGTGCATTCTCTTGTAGACCCTGAAAAACCACAAATGACAGAACTCCCTCCAGGACTGTGTTCCAGTTGAACTCCTTGTATTTTGTGAGGCAAATACCAAACTCTCAGTGCTGCAGCAGGAAACTCTACGAAAATGGAGGATGAACAAAAGGCTTCACAGTCCACACAGGGAGACACTTAGACCCCAGTGGCCACAGTTTACATACGAAGAGAGAATTCAGCACTGCTGCCTCATGTGTATTGGAAAGCAAGAAAGAATGTCCTCCAGGTCACATAGATGCAGACCCAGCTTTGATGATCTCACTACAAAGGAAGCTAAAGCTACTGACAACATATATTTCAAGTGCCCATCCTCAGAGGCAGTTTCTCTAGAAGTCTTTAGGCCAGCAGACCTCCATGTTTGTGGAGTGTTTACCCTGTCCCTTACTTTGGGATACTCCTCTACCACCTCCAAGTTTGTGAACTCCTGAATATTTTCCATTCCATATATGTATTTACAGATTTTCTAACTCTTCTCCTCTAATTGTTTCTTATTTGGCGTGAAGGTAACGTCAAGGCATTGTTCTGGATGAGAGTGGGAAGATTTTTGTGTAGCACATATTTGCATACACATTGGATTCATTTTCCAATTTTCCATTCCAAAGACTGAATCCCTGACACTAACGCATACCCTACCAAACTCTGACTACTAATCCTAATATGATGAAGAAAAATAACCCAAACAGAATAGAAATACAAGCACTTCTGAAGAGGCATGGTGTATAGTTGGACTTGCCTTTTGCATGATAAAGTGTAGGTGTTATAAACCTAGTCAATTTTTCATTGAAATAGTTCTCCATGTGTTTTTTTTTCCTTTAATATTTATTGTTGGTTCTACAAAACATTACATAGTTCTTGACATGTCATATTTCACACTTTGATTCAAGTAGGTTATGAACTTCCATTTTTCTTCGTATACAGATTGCAGTATCTCATCAGTTACACATCCACTATTTTACATATTGCTATACTAGTGTCTGTTGTATTCTGCTGCCTTTCCTGTCCTCTACTATCTCCCATCCCCTCCCCTCCAATCCTCTCTCTCTACCCCATCTATTGTAATTCATTTCTTCCACTTGTTTTTGTCCCCTTTCACCTCACTTCATCTTGTATTTAATTTTGTATAACCATGAGGGTTTCCTTCCATTTCTATGTAATTTTCCTTCTCTTTCCTTTTCCCTCCCACCTCTCACCCCTGTTTAATATTAATCATCTTCTCATGCTCTTCCTCCCAACTCTGTTCTTAGTTACTCTCTTTATATCAAAGAAAACATTTGGCATTTGTTTTTTAGTGATTGGCTATCTTCACGTAGCATAATACGTTCTAATGCCATCGATTTCTCTGCAAATTGTATGATTTTGTCATTTTTTAATGCAGATTAATACTCCATTGTGTATAAATGCCACATTTTTTTAATCCATTCATCTATTGAAGGGCATCTAGGTTGGTTCCACAGTCTTCCTATTGTGAATTGTGCTGCTATGAACATAGATTTATCAGTGTCCCTGTAGCATGCACTTTTTGGGTCTATAGGGATTAGACCGAGAAGGGGAATTGCTGGGTCAAATGGCGGTTCCATTCCCAAGTTTCCAAGAAATCTCCATACTGCTTTCCAAATTTGCTGCACCAATTTGCAGTCCCACCAGCAATGTACAGGTGTACCCTTTTTCCCACATTCTCGCCAGCACTTGTTGTCGTTTGACTTCATAATGGCTGCCAAGCGTACTGCAGTGAGATGGTATCTTAGGGTGGGTTAGTTTAGCATTTCTCTGAATGCTCGAGATGGTGAGAATTTTTTGATGTACTTATTGATTGATTGTATGTCCTCCTCTGAGAAGTGTCTGTTCAGGTCCTTGGCCCATTTGTTGATTGGGTAATTCATTTGCTTATTGTTTAATTTTTTGAGTTCTTTGTATAACTCTGGATATTAGGGCTCTATGTGAAGTGTGAGGAGTAAAGATTTGTTCCCAGGATGTAGGCTCCTTTTTTACCTCTCTTATTGTTTCTTTTTCTGAGAAAAATCTATTTAGTTTGAGTAAGTCCTGTTTGTAGATTCTAATTATTAACTCTTATGCTATGGGTGTCCTATTGAGGAATTTGGAGCCCGACCCCACAGTATGTAGATCATAGCCAAAGTTTTCTTCTATCAGATGCCGTGTCGCTGATTTGATATCAAGCTCCTTGATCCATTTTGAGTTAACTTTTGTGCATGGCGAGAGAAAGGGATTCAGTTTCATTTTCTTACATATGTAATTCCAGTTTTTCCAGCACCATTTGTTGAAGATGCTATCCTTCCTTCAGTTTATGCTTTTAGCTCCTTTATCAAATATAAGATTGCTGTAATTTTGTGGATTGATTTCTGTGTCCTCTATTCTGTACCATTGGTCCACCCGCCAGTTTTGGTACCAGTACCATGCTCTTTTTGTTACTATTGCTCCGTAGTATAGTTTGAGGACATGTATCGCTATACCGCCTGATTCACACTTCCTGCTTAGAGTTGTCTTTGCTATACTGGGTCTTGTATTATTCCATATGAATTTCATAATTGTTTTATCTATTTCTACAGGAAATGCCGTTGGGATTTTGATTGGCATTGCATTAAACCTATAGAGAACTTTTGGTAATATCGCCATTTTGATGATGTTAATTCTGCCTATCCATGAACGGGGTATATTTTTCCATCTTGTAAGATCTTCTTCTATTTCTCTCTTTAGGGTTCTGTAGTTTTCATTGTGTAAGTCTTTCACATCTTTTGTTACGTTGATAACCAAATATTTTATTTTATTTTTTTTGAGGATACTCTCAATGGAGTGGTTGTCCTCATTTCCGTTTCAGAGGATTTGTTGCTGATATTCAGGAATGCTTTTGATTTATGATTGTTGATTTTATATCATGCCACTTTGCTGAATTCATTTATTATCTCTAAAAGTTTCTTGTAGACCCTTTTGGGTCTACCAGGTATAGAATCATGTCATCTGCAAATAGTGATAATTTAAGTTCTTCTTTTCCTATTTTTATGCCTTTAATTTCTTTCATTTGTCTAATTGCTCTGGCCAGTGTTCGAGAACTATGTTGAACAGAAATCGTGAGAGAGGGCATCCCTGTCTTGTTCCAGATTTTAGAGGGAATGCCTTCAATTTTTTCTCAATTCAGAATGATACTAGCCTGAGGCTTAGCATAGATTGCTTTTACAATATTGAGGTATGTTCCTGTTATCCCAGTTTTTCTAGAGTTTTAAACATAAAGGGATGCTGTACTTTATTGAATGCTTTTTCTGCATCTATTGGGGTGATCATATGGTTCTTATTTTTAAGTCTATTGATGTGGTGAATAACATTTATTGATTTCCGTATATTGAACCAGCCTTGTATCCCAGGAATGAATCCTACTTGATCATGTTGCACAATTTTTTAAATATGTTTTTGTATCTGATTCGCCAGAATTTTATTGAGGATTTTTGCATCTAGGTTCATTAGAGAGATTGGTCTGTATATTTGTTTCTTTGAAGGGTCTTTGTCTGGTTTAGGAATCAGGGTGATATTGGCCTCCTCTGCTGTATACCCATTCGGTCCTGGGCTTTTCTTAGTTGGTAGTCTTTGGATGGTTTCTTCTATTTTCTCAATTGATATTGGTCTGCTTAGGTTGTCTATATCCTCCTGACTCAATCTGGGCAGATCATATGACTTAAGAAATTTATTGATGCCTTCACTATCTTCTAATATAATTTCTGATTATCTTCTGTATTTCAGAAGTGTCTGTTGTGATATTGCCTTTTTCATCCCTTATGATAGTAATTTGAGTTCCCTCTCTTCTTCTCTTCATTAACATGGCTAAGAGTCTGTCGATTTTATTAATTTTTCAACTTTTAGTATTTTCAATTTTTTCAATTGTTTCTTTTGTTTCGATTTCATTAATTTCAGCTCTGATTTTAATTATTTCTTGCCTTCTACTTCTTTTTCTGTTGTTTTGCTCTTCTTTTTCTAGGATTTTGAAATGAACTATGAGATCATTTATTTGTTGTTGTTTTTTTTTTCTTTTTTTAAGGAAAGAACTCCAAGCAATGAATTTTCCACTTAGAACTGCTTTCAATGTGTCCCATAGATTCTGATATGTTCTGTCTGTCTTTTTCATTTATGTCTAAGAATTTTTTTTATTTTTCTCCTTGATATCTTCAATAACCCATTGATCATTCAGTACGTATTGTTCATTCTCCAAGTGATGCATGAATTTTCCTTCCTTCTTTTATTGTTGATTTTCAGTTTCATTCCATTACGATCAGATAAGATGCCTGGTATTATCTATACTCCTTTATATTGTCTAAGAGTTGTTCTGTGACATAATATATGATCTATTTTTGAGAGGAATCCATGTGCTGCTGAGAAAACAGTGTAACTGCTTGATGTTGGGTGCTATATTCTATATATGTTAATTAAGTCTAGGTTATTATTTGTGTTATTGAGTTCTATAGTTTCCTAATTCAACTTTTGTTTGGAATATCTGTCCAGTAGTGAGAGAGGTGTGTTGAAATCTCCCATGATTATTGTATGGTGGTCTACCAGACTCTTGAACTTGAGAAGAGTTTGTTTGATTAACATAGCTGAACCATTGTTTGGGGGCACATATATTTATGATTGTTATGTCTTGTTGGTGTATGGTTCCCTTGAGCAATATGTAGTGTCCTCTTTATCCCTTTTGATTAACTTTGTCTTCAAATCTATTTTATTTGATATGAGTATGGACACTTCTGCTTGTTTCTGAAGTCAATATGAGTGATATGATTTCTCCCAACCTTTCACCTTTAGTCTATATATGTCTTTTCCTATCAAATGTGTCTCCTGTAGGCAGAAATTTTTGGGTCTTCTTTCGTGATCCATTCTACTAGCCTGTGTCTCTTAATTGGTGAGTTTAAGGCATTAACATTAGGGTTATTTTTGAAATATGGGTTGTTCTTCCAGCCATATTTGTTTATTTATGTTACTAAACATGGTTTGTTTTTCTCTTTGATTATTTTTCGCCCCTTTACTGTACTACCTCCCACTGTTGGTTTTTATTGTTATTTTCCATTTCGTCTTCCTATAATGTTTTGCCAAGAATCTTTTGAGGAGATGGTTTTCTAGCTGCAAATTCTTTTAACTTTTGTTTATCATGGAAGGTTTTAATTTCATCTTCCATCCTGAAGCTTAAAATCGCTGGATACACAATTCTTGGTTGGAACCCAATTTCTTTCAGTGATTGAAAAATGTTATTCCAGGATCTTCTAGCTTTCAGAGTCTGTGTTGAAAGATCAGCTGTTATCCTGATTGGTTTACCCCTAAATGTAATCTGCTTCCTTTCTCTTGTAGCTTTTAAAATTCTCTCTTTATTCTGTATGTTTGGCATCTTCATTATAATATGTCTCGGTGTTTATCTCTTATGATTTGCACATTTGGCGTCCTGTAGGCTTCTAGGATTTGGGATTCTGTCTCATTCTTCATGTCTGGAAAGTTTTCTCATATTATTTCATTGAATAGATTGCTCAATCCTGTGGTTTGGACCTGTATACCTTCCTGTATCCCAATTACTCTTTAGTTTGGTCTCTTCATGTTATCCCATATTTCTTGGATGTTCTGCTCATGGTTTCTTAACAGTCTTGCTGAGCTTTCTATGTTCTTTTCAAGTTGAAATACTTTGTCTTCATTGTTCTAAGTGATCTATTCTGCTGGTAGTATTCTCAATTGAGTTTTTAAGTTGGTTTATTGCTTCCTGCATTTCTATGATTTCTGTTTGTGTGTTTTTTATAACCTCTATCTCCCTGTATAGTTGGATTTGTTTTTGTAATTCATTGTCAAAGTGATCTTTCATTGTCTGATTTTGCTGTCTAATGTCTCCCTGGAGACTTCAGATCATCTGAAGCAAGTATATCCTGATTCTTTATCTGACATTCCATATGCTGCAGATATTACCTCTTCTAATGTTGAGTTGACCTGCGTTGCTTGTGGTCCTTTCTTTCCTTGTCTTTCCCTACTGTTCACGTTTTTTCGGCTTGGTGAAACTTTTGTGTTATTGAATTTTACCCCTAAATGTTTATATTGCTATTGTATTCTTGAAAAGTCTCCCTCACAGGCGTAAGCAGCGGCTCTGCCCCTCCTCCAATTGGGGCAATGTGCCTACCACACCAGCACGCCGCTGGGCCTGTTCTGCCTCTTGGTAGCTGGTCCGCCTACCTTGCAGGAGCGGGCAGTTGATCTACCCCTCTGCGGGTGCTGGTCCTGTTCAGCCAGTGGGTAACAGGTCCAGCTACCTTGCAGGCACAGGCGTCGGCTCTGCCCCTCCGCGCTCCGCTGGGCCTCTTCTGTCTGTGGTTGCAGGGCTGTCTACATTGCAGGCGTGAGTGGCATCTCTGCCCCCCCCCAAACCGGGGCGATGTGTCTACCACGCTGGTAGGTCGCTGGGTCTGTTCTGCCTCTGGGTGAGAGGTCTACCTGCTTTGCAGGCACGGGCAGCGGCTCGGCCCCTCCCCAAACCTGGTTATGTGTCTAGCACCCTGGCGGGGCCTAGCACCTGGTCTGTCGGTGTTCGCAGGTCACCTACTTCGCAGGCGCGGGGGCCGGCTCTGCCCCTCTGAAGGCAGCTGGGCCGCTTCAGCTGGTGGGTCGCAGGTTCACGTATCTTGAAGTCACAAGGGGTGTCCCTGCCCCTCCGCGGGTGTCTGGGCCTGTTCTGCCTGTGGTTGCATGTCCGCGTTCCTTGCACGCGTGCAGTGGCTCTGCCCACCCCCAACCAGGGTGATGTGTCTTCACGATGGCGGGCCGCTAGGCCTGTTCTACGGGTGGCTCGCAGGTCGCCTACCTTACAGGCGCGGTTGGCGGCTCTGCCCCTCCCTTCTCCATGTGTTTCTAAAGTTAACAAATATGAGAATTCCTGTCTCCATTTCTCTGTACCCTATTCAGCACATGCATTTTTATATTCACATATAGAATCCTACCTGGTATCACATGTACATACTTGTGAGGTTGCTGACTTTGCAAATACAAATTGTGAGAAGGGATCACTCCTCCTAAATGCTGTTGGAACTTACAATTCAAACTATGGGTGAGCTCCCTAGTTGAACAACATTATACATAAATCGATGCTCAGAAAAATGAAGATTTTTGGATTTGTGGATGATATATAATTCATGATGTATTTCGATTGGCATATATATTGCTACTTTTTAATGTATACGTGTGTGTGTGTGTGTGTGTGTGTGTGTGTGTGTGCATATATATATATGTATAAACTCTCCAGATTTTTCAAAATATGAAATGTATGTGTCTTATTATATACTCCCTAAATTCATTGATGTTCATGAATGTGGATTTATATTCAACTTTTCATAAGAATGTTCTCAGAAATATTAATCCACCTGAAATACATATTTGTTTCCTAATACTGAAAACTAACTTCAGTGAATGGTGCATACAAATCCTAATATTGCTATAGTAAATGACTCAGTTTAACGTCAATGCAAGTAGATTCCTATGGGACATGATATGTATTTTGACGTTCATTTTTATTCAAAACTGGTACATTAATATTTCTTCAGTTTTTGCACATAATAGAATACATATTTCATTCACAAATTCACAAATTTATAGGCATTTTTTTCACTTTCAATTACTTCCTGCTTCAGAACATATGTATTCCCCCAGGTTTTTTGACTGCTCTTTTAATGAGACTTCTTTCCAAGCACATTATTTTCAATTTCCATAATCATTTTAGAAGCAAAGCTCACACACACTTCATGATAAACCATAACAGTGATATTACCATTAGATGTATAACTGGTTGGAATGATTGTATGAATATCAATATATGATTTCCAATATATATTCAGATATCAATTCAATCCATTATTTAAATTTGGAACCAGTTATATTATTTATTCACAGTATGGTCTATTCATGCATTATCTTTATATTCATATAACACAGAGTATACCTATTTGTACCCACAATACTAAATTATATGTCTTCAAAATATTGCTCCCAGAAATGGTGGAAGAAATACTCATGTCACCTGATCTATATATACATTAATCACAGTAATATTGTGGAAACAAAAAGCAAGGTCACACTTATGATTGTACCAAATCCTAAATGGAAAGTGAGCATGGATTAAAAAAAAATCCATGTCCAGGTTGCCTAATGCTCTCAAAAGTGAATCCTATTGGTGACTACATATTTGTTTCTTCCTGAAATTACATATTCAACCTCAACCCTGTTGAAAATGTCTAATCCTATCACTCACTTTATACTTTGCCTGATTTCCTAATGTCTCTATTGAAATCTGATTTCCTGTATTTTTTTTTCCCATTTCATCATTATGACTGACTCTTCACATGTGCTGACATTTACTTTCACTCTCTACCCAAAACCCTATTGCTAAAGATCTTTTGGTCCAAATGCTATACACACTCTTCATTCTAAATCTACCGAATATCTTCCTAATCCACCAACTATCCCTTTTGGACTGGATTTTCTCTTCGACATTCAATCATCCAAAAGACAAGGTCCTATGCCATTGTATATCAATTAATCTGAGACACCTGTGCAGAACATAATTCAAAGCTAAGAATCCCAATAGTGGGGCCAATTCCCTTCTGTGCTTCAAAAATTACCTAGATTTCTTTTTTCATACTTATATTTCACCTATATATTCTTGAAAATATAGCAAAATTCCAATACCATTATTCATCCAAGAGAATGATTCCTAACCCAAATGGAAGCTGTTATTAACCTTAACCATACAATGTTTCCTCAATCTAACTTTACAGAAGAGGAGGGACAGAATTAGTCTTCCAATACAGGAGTGTAGGGGATCTTCCACCTGCTGAGAACCTCAAAGTTTCATGCAGAAATGATCCCTGGAGAAGATGTAGGCAGCTATGAAGGACCTGAGAGAGCAAAAGTCATCTTCCATGGCAAACAACCCAGTCAGGATGAAGGGATGTGTCAGAATAAGCCTCACTCTTCTTAATGTAGAGAAGATGGACCAAACCAGTCCAGTGTAGACAGCTGTTCCTGGCTGCCTATGGTTGATATACAATCCTCAGTTGTGAACGTATCACAGGAAAAAGGGGCAGCCTCCATCTCATGGGAACCTTGGAACCAAATTTTAGGACAAAGTGGTTTCCAAAGCAGTGACCTCATTCAGTTCACAAAGGAGATGACCTTCCTCACTTCTTTGGTGATAGAACTCTCTGAACTTGGGATCCAGGAAGCCAGGCTACCAGAGGCAGTCCCAGTACCATTCCCAGTGGGCTCACTTATTTGGATTTACCAAGAACAGAGTCAGTCTTTCTTGGTACATACTGATGTGAGAATGGCCAAATTTCAGGAGAGCTCAGAAGAGGGGCCTTTCCTGAGAAAGCAGGAAGTTGCTCACAGCTGGCTCCTGACCACTTCACAGATTTGGCCAAAAAGACCAGATCTGAGACAGGACAGAACATTTCAGGGAACATAATAAGGCTCACAAGTCAGAGGACACTCCGGATAGTCACAGACCTCTTTGGGGGAAGGAGGTGCCTTTGTGGGTGTGGGTGTGAGTTTGTGGTTTTGTCTCATTTTCTGAGAATAGGTAAAAAAGGCGGTTTGTTTGGTTTGGAGTGGACTGTTCCTAGTAAGTCGTTTCACAAAGTGAGTGTTTCTATGTCTGTGTATCCCACTGTGTCTGTGGTTGTAGACATTTGAAAAGAGAATTCATCAATGGATGTGTCCTGTTTAGTAGAAACCTACCCAGCATTCATTCTGCCCAATTGATGAATGGACTGTGGCTTCCCTTATGGATGGGCAACACCTACTAATTTCCTAAGTTCCTGTTTTCTTCCTGATTCTGGCCACTCTCCAGAATAGGCACATGGTTTTGTGTCCAAGATATGTACCACCTCCAAGCTCTGTGACAAGGCCATGTAATGGATAGCTAAAGGGAATGGCTAGCATCTCAAAAAACTCAGATATCAGTGTGACCAGGAAAGCCTCAGTGGAGAAACTCTGCTTTGGGTTTTTTGCTAACCAATTCTTCTCTTCCCCTGAATGTGAGGAAGGTCTTGGCCTCAAGACACCGCTTTGTGAAGCCTGAAGAAAACAGTTTTAAAATGGAAATAAATGGGCATCACCTGTGGCTCTTTGTTAATTTCTTTGGAAATGGATGTGTCGGAATCAGTCTCTTGGCCCTGTGTGAGGCTGTGGCTTAGGTTCTCAGCACCTGATGCATCTAAAGAATGATCCCATGTGTGCATCCAAAACCAAAATGGGAAAGAGATCAGTAATTGTTGATGAAGTCTCTCGCCTTCCTCTCTTAGGTTCCTGACCACCATCAAGTGAGAATAGAGATCCTTTGAATCAAATGAGTTCTTCTAAGCCCTGCAAAGGCTATCCCATACATGCTTGTGTTTTCTCATGACTCCAAATCACATAAAGAATCTATACCTGACAGTCAGTAGGCCTCAAATTGGAGAAGCAGAGCAGTATTAAAGGAAGGCATTTTTGATCCCTTGTGGTTCACAGGAAGGGTGTACAGGCCACCCTGCCTTTAGGAAAATGACGGGCAAGCGAGGTTATTTGGACTCTGTGTTGGGCTGCGCCCCTCATGGAAACATCCAGCCAGAGGTTATGAGGAGTGTCTATATGGAAGAAGATGAGGGCCATGTGGGAGTGTTTTGGTTTTAATTGTGGTTATTTGTGTGGAAGTTGGAAGCGATGACTGGGTCCACCTGGGCTTGAACTCTGGTGTGATACCCTATAGAGACTGAGTCCTGGAACTGAACTCAGAGAAGTATTGCCATGAATTGTGTTGGGATATTAGGAGGCCACACATGAGAGTCACCATTGGAAACTGAGATCTATTCCCAGTGTGGCTTTCCACAGAGCACTGGGAATCTCAGCCAAGGTATCACATAATTTTATTCTGAAACACTTGGCAGCAATAGTTGAGAGTCAAAACACAAATGCACTTCACATTGTAGACCTCAATGGGCCTGGCTTCATGTGGCCTTTTGGCCACTCTTTGGGAAATCTTGGCAGTGAGAGTTCTCCAGATCTTTCTTTGAAATGAGCTTCTTCACCATTTAATGGTTACCGAATTAAATGAAACACTCAGTGCCTCCAACTTCAACCTTGAAAGATGGGCTCGATAAATACCATGAAATTTTTGAAATTCCCATATCCAGGAGGCACTGGAGAACCATTGGATATCCTGTTGGTGATCATGAGTGTACCAGACAGTGCCTTGATTGGCTGGGTTTCACGAAAATGGTGTAGAACAGAGATTCCAGTAAGTTGGAGCCTGCTGAATAGTGGGCCTAGAGCAAAGGTGGGCATGTGTGAGATAAAACATCTGTGGTGCTTCCATGTGGATTTCCCAATGGCTTCCAATGGCTTGTGACTGACATGGTGCAGCCAGCAGACCCTTATATGTAAATGAATCTTGTTATATGGGTAAGTTTCAGGGCAATGTTCAGAATCAGGTTCCTATGGTCAAGGGGTCAAGCTATGTTGGACAGAAGCCTGGTTTGTGCATTCTCCTGCAGACCCTGTCCCACCACACGTGACAGAACTCCCTCCAGCACTGTGTCCCAGGTGAACTCCTTGTATTTCGTGAAGGAAATACTGAACTCCCAGTGTAGCAGCAAAAAATATCACAAAAATTGGAGGATGATCAAATGGCTTCACAGTCCACATGAGGAGACACTTAGCCCCAAGTGGCCACAGTTGACCCCGAAAGAGAGAATTCAGCAATGCTGCCTCATGATCATTGGTAAATAAGAAAGCATCTCCTCCAGGTCACATAGATGCAGACCCAGCTTTTATGGTCTCACTACAAAAAAAGCTAAAGCTCCTGACAACAACATATATTTCAAGAGCCCAACATCAGAGCCAGTTTTTCAAGAAGCCTTTAGGCTAGCAGAGCTCCATGTTTTTGGAGTGTTCACATTGTCCCTTACTATTGGAATCTCGCCTTCTACCTGCAAGTTTGTGAACTCCTGAGCATATTAAATTCCAGATATGTATTCACAGATTTTCTTACTCATCTCCTCTACATGTGTTACTTGGGACGAAGTTAAGGTCAAGGCATTGTTGTGGATGAGAGTCGGAAGATTTTTGTGTAGCACATATTTGCATACACATTGGATTCATTTTCCAATTTTCCTTTCGAAATACTGAATCCCTGAAACTAACCCATACCCTACAAGACTCTGACAACTAATCCTAACGTAATGGAGAAAAATAAGCCAAATAGAACAGAAATACAAACATATCAGAGGAGGCATGGTTTACCATTGAATTAACTTTTCCATTATATAGGGAAGGAGTTTTAAATCTAGTCAATTTTTTTGTTGAAAGAGTTGTCCATGTATTTTTAAACTTATCAAATATGTGAATTCCTGTCTCCCCCATTTCTTTGTATCCTATTCAGCACATGTATTTTTATATGCACATATAGAATTGTACCTTGTATCACACATATATTCTTGTGAGGTGGCTGACTTGGCAGATACAAATTGTGAGAAAAGTTCACTCCTCCTAAACGCTGTTGGAACTGAAAATTCAACCTATGGGTGAGCTTCCTAGTTGAACAACATTATACATAAATCCATGTTCAGTAAAATGAATATTTTCGGATACGTGGATGATATATATTTCATGATGAATTTCGATTGGCATATATATTGCTAGTTTTTAATGTCTGTGTGTGTTTGTATATATATATATATATATATATATATATATATATATATATATATATATATATATACTGTCAAGATTTTTCAAAATATGAAATATATGTGTATTTTGGCCACTCTTTGGGAAGCCTTACCTGTGAGAGTTCTCGAGAGCTTTCATTGAAATGATTTTCCTCAACATTTAATGGTTCCTGAATGAATTGAAACCCACAGTGCCTCCAACTTCATCCTTGAAAAATGGCTCTATAAATACCATAAAATTCCCCTGACCAGGTGGCACTGGAGAACCTTTGGATGTCTTGTTGCTGATCATGAGTGTACCAGACAGTGCCTTGACTGACTCGATTTCATGAAAATTGTGCAGAACAGAGATGCCAGTAAGTTGGAGAGTGCTGAGAAGTGGGCCCAGGGCTGTGGTGTGCAGGTGTATGATAAAACATCTGTGGTGGGGCCATTTGGGTCTGCCATTGACTTCCAAATGGCTTGTGGCTTACATGGTACAGGTAGCCGACCCTTATCTGTAAAGGCATCTTGTTATATGTAAAGGTTTCAGGACAATGTTCAGAATCAGTTTGCTATGGATAATGTTTCAAGTTATGTGGGATAGAAGTCTGGTTGGTGAATTCTCCTGTAGACCCTGACCCTCCACACGTGACAGAACTCGCTCCAGCACTGTGTCCCAGTTGAACTCCTTGTATTTCATGAAGGAAAAACCAAAAGCCCAGTGCAGCAGCAAGAAACACCACGAAAATTGTAGGATGGCCAATTGGCTTCACAGTCAAGACGGGGAGACACTTACCCCTCCGTGGCCACAGTTTACCGTCAAAGGAAGAATTGAGCACTGCTGCCTCATGTTCTTTTGGAAAATAAGAAACCATGTCCTCCAGGTCAGATAAATGAAGACCCATCTTTGATGGTATCACTACAAAGGAAGCTAAAGCTCCTGACAACAACATATATTTCAAGTGCCCAACCTCAGAGGCAGTTTCTCAAGAAGTCTTTAGGCCAGCAGAGTTCCATGAATTTGGACTGTTTATCCTGTCCCTTAAGTTTGAAAACTCCTCTAAAATGCCCAAGCTTGTGAACTCCTGAGCATTTTCCGTTCCAGATATGTATTCACAGATTTTCTAACTCTTGTCCTCTAATTGTGTCTTACTTGGGTGAAGGTAATGTCAAGGCATTGCTCTGAATGAGAGTGGAAAGTTTTTTTGTAGTGCATATTTGCATAAACAATGGATTCATTTTCCTTTATTTCCATTTGAATTACTGAATCCATGACACTAACGCATACCCTACTAGACTCTGACTACTAATGCTAATATGATGGAGAAAAATAACCCAAACAGAATAGAAATACAAGCAGTTCAGAAGAGGCATGGTGTATAGTTGGACTTGCCTTTTGCATGATAAAGGGTAGTTGTTAAAAATCTGGTTAATTTTTAATTGATATAGTTCTCCATGTGTTTTGAAAGGTATCAAATATGTGAATTCCTGTCTCCCTTTCTCTGTTGCCTATTCAGCACATGTATTTTTATATGCACAAATAGAATCCTACCTGGTACCACACGTACATTATTGTGAGGTGGCCTACTTGGCAGATACAAATTGTGAGAAGAGATCACTCCTCCTAAACGCTGTAGGAACTGAAAATTCAACCTATGCGTGAGCTTCCTAGTTGAACAACATTACACATAAATCCATGTTAAGTAAAATAAATATTTTTGGATCTGTGTATGATATGTATTTCATGATGAATTTTGATTGGCATATATATTGCTACTTTTTAATATCTCTGTATGTGTTTTGTGAAAAATCTGCACTCTATAGATTATTCAAAATATGAAATATATGTGTCTTATTATACACTCCTTAAATTCATTCATGTTCATGTATGAGACCACGGCTCATGCAACAGCAAAAGACATTTATTGAGGATCCAGTCCAGTATGCTAGGGCTCCGTGGTCACTCAATAAGGGAGAGCAGCCCAGATCTCCGAGCTGAGGTTGAGCAGTGCTTAAGTACACTTTTTGGGGAGGGCGAGACTTTACATATATCACAGTATCTTTTAAAAAATCATCATACACTGCGGGAAAATCAAACAACAAATCCTAAACATGATTAGTTCATTCATTGGTGGGAACATGTCAGGCAGGAGGGATAGGTCAGTTCTACAGCGGGGTACAGATTCAAATTGATTAGATTAGGCCCTGCGATGCATATGTGCCAAGCCACACAGGGTCCTAGGTTATTAAACAACCAGGCGATCAGGGGGAATATTTACTGGGCAGTCCAGAAATTGTCCTACAAGTAACAGGAATTTCAGATTTTTCATGTAGCATAGGAACTTAACAATACCTGGTCCTTTACATTTTAAATCAGGCCTTGAATCTTAGAAACTTTACAAACCCGGTCTTTTACACTTTAACTTTTACACTTTAATTTCAATTTCTTTTACCCTTAAAGATCACTCCTGGTTCACTAGATGGGTGTCCAAGCCACCCTGACTTTAGGCAAATGAGGGGCAAGGGAGCTTATTTTGGACACTGTCTTGGGCTGTGCCCCTCATGGAAACCTCCAGCCATATGTTATGATGAGTGTCTTTATGGAAGAAGATGAGGGTCATGTAGGAGTGTTTTGGTTTTAATTGTGGTCATTTGTGTGGCGGTTGGAAGAGATGACTTGGTCCACCAGGGCTTGAACTCTGCTCTGATACTCCTTAGAGACTGAGTTCTGGAACTGACTTGAGAGAAGTATTGCCATGAATTGTTTTGGGATTATATTAGGCCACACATGAGATTAGCCCTTGGAAACTGAGATCTAGGCCCAGGGTGGCTTTCCACCGAGCACTGGGAATCTCAGCCAGGGTAACACATGATTTTTTTATTGAAAGACTTGGAAGTCATAGTTGAGACTCAAAACACACATGTACCTCATATTGTAGACCTCAATGAGCCTGGCTTCATGTGAACTTTTGGGCACTCATTGGGAAGCCTTGCCTGTGAGAGTTCTTCAGAGCTTTCATTGAAATGAGCTTACTCACCATTTAATGGTTCCTGAATGAATTGAAACCCACAGTGCCTCCAACATCATCCTTGAAAAATGGCTATACAAATACCATGAAATTTTTGAAATTTCCATGACCAGGTGGCACTGGAGAAACTTTGGATGTCCTGTTGCTGATCATGTGTGTACCAGACAGTTCCTTGATTGACTGGTTGTCATGAAAATGGTACAGAACCGAGATGTCAGTAAGTTGGAGTCTGCTGAGTATTGGGGCTAGAGCAGTGGACTATACATTTGTGAATAAATATCTGTGGTGGGACCACGTGGATCTCCCTTTGGCTTCCAAAATACTTGTGACTGATATGGTGCAGGCAGCAGACCCTTATATGTAAAGGCATCTTGTTTTATTGAGAGGTTTCAGGGCAATGTTCAGAATCTGGTTGTTATAGTCAAGGGGAAAGCTATGTGGGATAGACCCATGTTTCGAACATTCTCCTGAAGACCCTGAGCAATCACACGTGTCAGAGCTCCCTCCAGAATTGTGTCCCAGTTGAACTCCTTGTATTTCATTAAGCCAATTCCAAACTCCCAGTGCAGCAGTAAGAAACACCACAAAAATGGAGGATGACCAAATGGCTTCACAGACCACACGGGGAGACACTTAACTCCCAGTGGCCACAGTTTACCAAGAAAGAATTCAGAACTGCTGCCTCATGTTCATTAGAAAATAAGGAACCATTTCCTCCAGGTCACATAGATGCAGACCCACATTTGATGGTGTCACAATGAGGAAGCTAAATCTCCTGACAACTTCATATATTTCATGTTCCCAACCTGAGAGGCATTTTCTCAAGAAGTCTTAAGGCCAGCAGAGCTCCAAGTTTGTGGAGTGTTTAACCTCTCCCTTACTTTTGGAAACTGCTCTACCACATCCAATGTTGTGAACTCCTGAACATTTTCAGTTCCACATATGTAATCACAGGTTTTCGAACTCCTCTCCACTAATTGTGTCTTACTTGGAGTGAAGTTAATGTAAAGGAATTGTTCTGGATGAGAGTGGCAAGATTTTTGTGTAGCACATATTTGCATACACATTAGATTTATTTTCCTATTTTCATTTGAAATACTGATCCCCGACACTAACACATACCCTAATAGACTCTGACTACTAATGCTAATATGATGGATAAAAAGAAAACTAACAGAATAGAAATACAGGCCTTTAATAGGAGGCATGGTATATACTTGGAATTTCCTTCTGCTTTATCAAGGGTACGTGTTATAAATCTTGTCAAATTTTCATTGTAATATTTCTCCATGAGTTTTATATATATATCTAGATTTTTCAAAATATGAAAAACATGTGTCTATTAAACACTATCTAAATTCATTCATATTCATGTATGTGGATATAAAATCAACTTTTCATAAGATTATTCTCAGAAACATTCAACCACCTGAAATACATATTTGTTTCCTCGTCCTGAGAACTAACTTCAGTGAATCGTGCTTACAAACCCTAATATTTTTACAGTAACTGACACAGTTTATCATCAAAGCAAGTAGATTCCTATAGGACATGATGTGTATATTGATGTTCATTTTTATTCAACAATGGGACATTAAAATTTCTTCATTTTATGCACGTCATAGGATATATATTTCCTCCACAGGTTAGCAAATATATAGGCATTTGTTTCACTTTCAATCACTTCCTGCTTCAGAACACATGTATTCCTCCATGTTTCTTGACTGGTCTGTTCATGAGACTTCTATCCAAACACATTATTTTCGATTTCCTTTATCACTTTAGAAGCAAAACGGACACACACTTCATGATAAACCATCACTGTAATATCACCATTAGATGTATTACTGGTTGGAATGAATGATTATATATCAATAAAAGATTTTTTATATATTTTCTGATATCAATTCAATACATTGTTTAAAGTGTAACAAGTTATATTATTTATTCACAGTATGGTCTATTCATGCATTATCTCTATATTCATAGACACAGGGTACACCTGGTTGTACCCCCAATACTAATCTATACATATTTGAAATATTGCTCCCAGAAATGGTGGAGGAAATACTCATGTCACCTGATCTACATATGCATGTTATCACTGTAATATTCTGGACACAAAATGCAAAAGCCACACGTATGATTGTACCAAAGCCTAAAGGTAAACTGAACATGGATTACTAAAAACATCCCTGACCAGGTTGCCTAATGCTCTCAAATGTCAATACTATTGCTGGCTACATATTTGTTTCTTCCTAAGATTATATATTCAACCTCAAAACTGTTGAAAATGTTTAATTTTTTCACTCACTTGATACTTTTGCCTGATTTCCTAATGTCTCTATTGATATCTACTTTCCTACATATTTTCTGCAGTTCAACATTGTGACTGACACTTCACATGTGCTGACATTGACATTCACTCTGTAACGGAAACACTATTGCTAAAGATCTTTGGTCCAAATCCTATACTCGCTCTTCTTCCGAAACATACTGACTATCTTTCTGATCCTATCGACTATCCCTTTTTGAGTAGATGTTCTCTACTACATTCAATCATCCAAGGTACAAGATCCTATGCCATTGTATATCGATTTTTCTGAAACATGTATCTAGAACGTAATTCAAAGCTACGTATCGCAATCAGTTGCCCAATGCATTTCTGAGCTTCAAATCTTACCTAGATTTCTGTTTTCATACTTATATTTTATCTCTATATTCCTATAAATATTGCAGGTTCCCAATACCATTATTCATCCCGCATAATGATTCCTTACCCAAATCGAACTTGTTATTAACCCTAACCATACACTGTTGCTTCAATTTAAAATTACAAAAGAGCAGGGACAGAGTTACAATACAGGAATGTAGGGTATCTGCCAACTGCTGAGAACCTCAAAGTTCGATGCAGAAATAATCCCTGGAGAAGATGTCAGCAGCTATGAAGGACCTGTGAGAGCAAAAGCCATCTTCAATGGCAAACAATCTAGACAGGAAAAAGGGATGTGTATGCATCAGCCTCTCTCTTTTTAATGTAGAGAAGATTGACCTAACCAGACCTGCATGGAGAGCTGTTCCCAGGTGCCTATTTTGATATACAATTGAAACTAGTCAAATTTTCAAAGGAAGTAGGGGCAGCCTCTATCTAATGGAACCCTTGGAAGCAACGGTTAGGGCAAAGTTGTTGCCAAGGCAGTGACCTCTTTCAGTTCCTGAAGGAAGTGACCTACCTAACTTCCTTGGTGATGGAACATTCGGAAATTTTGATGCAAGAAGCCAGGCACCGAGAGCCAGTCCCAGTCCCTGTCCCAGTGGGCTCACTTGTTTGGATTTACCAAGTACAGATCAGACCTTCTTGGTACCTACTGATGTGAGGATGGCCAAATGTCAGTAGAGCTCTGAAGAGAAGCTTTTCCTGAGATAGCAGGTAGTGGCTAACGGTTGGCTCCTCAAAGCATCACAGAGTTGGCCAAGGAGACAAGATCTGAGAGAGGAGAGGCCATTTTGTGGGGAAGATAGTATGGCCCACCAGTCAGAAGACATTCCGGATAGTTACAGACCTACTTTTGGGAAGGAGGTGCCTTTGTGTGTGGGTGTGAGTTTGCGGTTTTGTCTCATGTTCTGAGAATAGGTAGGAAAGGTGGTTGGTTTGGTTTGGAGTCGACTGTTTCTAGTAAGTCTTTTGACAAGGCGACTTTCTATGTCTGTGTATCCACTGTGTCCGTGGTTTTAGACATTAGAAAAGAGAATGCATCAATGGAGGTGTCCTGTCTAGTAGAAAGCTTCCCAGCATTCATCCTGCTCAATTGATGAATGGACTGTGGTTTGCCTTATGGATCTTAAACACCTACTAACATCCTAAGTTCCTGTTTTCTTCCTGAATTCTGGCCACTCTCCAGAATAGGCTCATGATTTATTGTGCAAGATATGTACCACCTCCAAGCTCTGTGACATGTCCATGTTCTTGATAGCTGAAGGGAATGGGAACATCTTGGAAAACTCAGACATCAGTGTGAGCAGTAAAGTCTCAGTCGAGAAACCCTGCTTTGGTCCATTTGCTTAACTATGGTTCTATTGCCTTGAATGTCAGGAAGGTCTTTGCCTCAGGCCACCCTTTTGTGAAGCCTGAAGAAACAGTTTTCAAATGAAAATGAATGGGCATCTCCTGTGCCTCTTTGCTTAATTGCTTTGAAAAGGATGGTGTCTTAATCAGACACTAGGCCCTGTTTGAGGCTGTGGCTAAGATTCTCAGCTCCTGATAGATGTAAAGAAGATCCCATGTGTGCATCCAAAACCAAAATGGCAAAAAGATCAGTCATTGTAGATGAAGTCTCTTGCCTTCCTCTGATAGGTTCCGGAAATCCATCAAGTGAGAATAGGATTCCTATGGGTCAAATGAGTTATTCAAATCCTGCAGAAGTACTTGGGTTCTCTCATGATGCCAAATCACATAATGAATCTATACCTGACTGTCAGTAGGCCTCAAATTGGAGAAGCAGAGCAGCATTAACAGCAGGCCTATTTGATCACTCCTGGTTCAAAGGAAGGGTGTCCAGGCCACACTGAATTTAGACACATGGGGGGCAAGGGTGCATATTTTGGACATTGTCTTTGGCAGCGCCCCTCATGGAAACCTCCAGCTAGAGTTTATGATGAGTGTCTATACGGCTGAAAATGAGGGCCATGTGGGAATGTTTTGGTTTTAATTGTGGTCATTTGTGTGGCGGTTGGAAGAGTTGACAGGTTCCACATTGTCTTGAACTCAGGTGTGATTCCTCTTAGAGACTGAGTTCTGGAACTGACCTTAGAGAAGTATTGCCATTAATTGTTTTGGCATTGTAGGAGGCCACACATGAGAGTTGCCTTTGAAACCTGAGATCTAGGCCCAGGATGGCTTTCCTCAGAGAACTGAAAATCTCAGCAAGGATATCGCATAATTTTATTCTGAAAAACTTGGCAGTCATAGTTAAGAGTCAAAAGACACATGGACCTCCCGTTGTAGACCTCCATAGGCCTTGCTTCATGTGACCTTTTGGCCAGTGTTTGGGAAGCCTTGCCTGTTAGAGTTCCTCAGAGCTTTCATTGAAATGAGCTTCCTCCCCATGTAATGGTTCCTTGAAGAATGGAAACCCCAAAGTGCCTCCAACTTCATTCTTGAAAAATGGATAGATAAATACCATGATATTTTTGAAATTCCCAATGACCAAGTGGCACTGGAGAACCATTGGATGTTCTGTTGCAGACAGTGGCTTGATTGTTGTGTTACAGACAGTGCCTTGATTGACTGGGTTTCATGAAAATGGTGCAGAACAGAGATGCCAGTAAGTTGGAGCCTGCTGAGTAGTGGGCCTAGAGCAGTGGTGGGCAGGTGTGTGATAATACAACTGTGGTGTCGCCATGTGGATCTGCCATTGGCTTCCAAATAGCTTGTGACTGACTTGGTACAGCCAGCAGACCATTATATGAAAAGGCATCTTGTTATATGGAGAGGTTTCAGGGCAATGTTCACAATCAAGTTGCTATGGTCAAGGGGGCAAGTTATGTGGGATAGAACCCTGGTTGGTGAATTCTCCTGCACACCCTGACCCAACACACGTGACAGAACTCCCTCCAGCCCTATATCCTAGTTGAACTCCTTGTATTTCATGAAGCAAATACCAACCTCCCATTGCAGCATCAAGAAACACCACAACCTCGCCAGCACTTGTTGTTGTTTGATTTCATAATGGCTGCCAATCTTACTGGAGTGAGAAAAGGGTTATCTTGTACATTGCTGGTGGGGCTGCAAATTGGTGCGGCCAATTTGGAAAGCAGTATGGAGATTCCTGGGAAAGCTGGGAATGGAACCACCATTTGACCCAGCTATTGCCCTTCTCGGACTATTCCCTGAAGACCTTAAAAGAGCGTATTACAGGGATACTGCCACATCGATGTTCATAGCAGCACAATTTACAATAGCTAGATTGTGGAACCAACCCAGATGCCCTTCAATGGATGAATGGATTAAAAAAAATGTGGCATCTATACACCATGGAGTATTACGCAGCACTAAAAAATGACAAAATCTTGGAATTTGCAGGGAAATGGATGGCACTAGAGCAGATTATGCTTAGTGAAGCTAGCCAATCCCTAAAAAACAAATACCAAATGTCATCTTTGATATAATGAGAGCAACTAAGAATAAAGCAGGGAGGAAGAGCAGGAAGAAAAGATTAACATTAAACAGAGACATGAGGTGGGAGGGAAAGGGAGAGAAAAGGGGAATTGCATGGAAACGGAGGGAGACCCTCATTGTTATACTAAATTACATATAAGAGGTTGTAAGTGGAATGGGAAAATAAACAAGGTGAGAAATGAATTACAGTAGAAGGGGTAGAGAGAGAAGATGGGAGGGGAGGGGAGGGGGGATAGTAGAGGATAGGAAAGGTAGCAGAATACAACAGTTACTATTATGGTATTATGTAAAAATGTGGATGTGTAACCCATGTGATCCTGCAATCTGTACTTGGGGCAAAAAAGGGAGTTCATAACTCACTTGAAGCTAATGTATGCTAATGTATGAAATATGATATGTCAAGAGCTTTGTAGGGTTTTGAACAACCAATAAAAAAATAAAATTAAAAAAAAAAGAAAGAAACACCACAAAAAGGGCAGGATGACCAAATGGCTTCACAGTCCACTCAGGGAGACAATAAGCTTCCAGTGGCCACAGTTTACCAACAAAGAGAGAAATCAACACTGGTACCACATGTTCAATGGAAAATAAGAAACGATGTCCTCCAGGTCACATAGATGCAGATCCAGGTTTGATGGTCTCACCAGAAATGAAGCTAAAGCTCCAGACAACAAGATATATTTCAAGTGCCCAAACTCAGAGGCAGTTTTACAAGAATGCTATTGGCCAGCAGAGTTCCATGTTTGTGGAGTGTTTACACAGTCACTTACTTTTGGAAACTCCTCTACCACCTCCAAGGTTGTGAACTCCTGTGCATTTTCCATTCCCGATATGTATTCACAGATTTTCTAACTCTTCTCTTCGAATTGCATCTTACATCGGGTGAAGGTAATGTCAAAGGATTTATCTGGATGAGAGTGGGAAGACTTTTGTGTAGGACATATTTGCATACATATTGGATTCATTTTCCAATTTTCCATTTCAAATACTTTATCTCTGACACTAAACCACACCCTACTAGTCTCTGACTACTAATCCTAATATGAGGCAGAAAAATAACCCAAACATAATAGAAATACAAGCAGTTCAGAGGAGGCATGGTGTATAGTTGGACTTGCCTTTTGCATTTTAAAGGTTAGGGGTTATAAATCTAGACAATTTTTTGTTGCAATAGTTGTCCATGTGGTTTTAAAGATAACAAATATGTGAATTCTTGTCTCTCTTTCTCTGTAGCCTACTCAGCAAATATATTTTTATATACACATAGAGAATCTTACCTGGTACTACACGTACATTCTTGTGAGGAGGCTAACTTGGCAGATACAAATTGAGAGAAAAGATCACTCCTTCTAAATGTCGTTGGAACTGAAAATTCAACCTATGGGTGAGCTTCCTAGTTGAACAAAATTATACACAAATCCATGTTCAGTACAATGAATATTTTTGGATCTGTGGATGATATATATTTCATGGTGAATTTTGATTGGCATATATTGCTATTTTTAATGTCTCTGGGTGTGTATGTGTGTGTGTCTGTGTGTGTATATATATATATATATATATATATATATATATATATATATATACACTCTCTCCTTCTATTTTTCAAAATATGAAATATATGTGTCTTATATACACTCCCTAATTTTATTCATGTTCATGAATGTGGATTTATAATCAACTTTTCACAAGATTATTCTCAAAAAATTTCATCCACCTGAAATACATATTTGCTTCCTAGTACTGAAAACTAACTTCAGTGAATGGTGCATACAAATCCTAATATTTCTATAGTAACTGACACAGTTTATCATCAATGCAAATAGATGCCTATGGGACATGATGTGTTTATCGATGTTCATTTTTATTCAACACTGGGACATTACAATTTCTTCAGTTTATGCACATCATAGGATATATATTTCCTCCACAGGTTAGCAAATTTATAGGCATTTGTTTCACTTTCAATCACTTCCTGCTTTAGAACACATGGATTCCTCCATGTTTCTTGACTGATCTTTTCATGAGATTTCTTTCCAAACACATTATTTTCGAATTCCTTTATCACTTTTGAAGCAAAACGGACACACACTGCATGATAAATCATAACTATAATATGACTATTAGATGTATAACTGGTTGGAATGAATGATTTTATATTAATATAAGATTTCTTATATATTTTCAGATATCAATTCAATACATTTTGTAAAGTGGAACCAGTTATATTATCTATTCACAGTATGGTCTATTCATGCATTATCTCTATATTCATAGACACAGGTTACACCTCTTTGTACCCCCAATACTAATTTATACATCTTCAAAATATTGCTCCCAGAAATGGTGGAAGAAATACTCATGTCACCTGATCTACATAGGCATGTTATCACAGTAGTATTCTGGACACAAAATGCAAAAGTCACACGTATGACTGTAACAAAGCCTAAACGGAAACTGAACATGGATTACTAAAAACATCCATGTCCAGGTTGCCTAATGCTCTCAAATGATCATCCTGTTGGTGACTACATATTTGTTTCTTCCTAAGATTATATATTCAACCTCAATACCATTGAAAATGTCTAATTTTTTCACTCACTTTGTACTTTGCCTGATTTCCTAATGTCTCTATTGATATCTACTTTCCTACATATTTTCTCCAGTTCAACATTGTGACTGACCCTTCACATGTGCTGACATTGACATTCACTCTCTAACCGAAACCCTATTGCTTATGAACTTTGGTCCAAATCCTATACTCACTCTTCTTCCGAAACATACTGACTATGTTCCTGATCCTATCGACTATCCCTTTTTGAGTAGATGTTCTCTACTACATTCAATCATCCAAGGTACAAGATCCTATGCCATTGTATAAAGATTTTTCTGAAACATGTATCTAGAACGTAATTCAAAGCTACGTATCGCAATCAGTTGCCCAATGCATTTCTGAGCTTCAAATCTTACCTAGATTTCTGTTTTCATACTTATATTTCATCTCTATATTCCTATAAATATTGCAGGTTCCCAATACCATTATTCATCCCGCATAATGATTCCTTGCCCAAATCGAACCTGTTATTAACCCTAACCATACACTGTTGCTTCAATCTAAAATTACAAAAGAGCAGGGACAGAGTTCGCCTTACAATACAGGAATGTAGGGTATCTTCCAACTGCTGAGAACCTCAAAGTTCGATGCAGAAATGATCCCTGGAGAAGATGTAGGCAGCTATGAAGGATCTGAGAGAGCAAAATCCATCTTCATGGAAAACAACCTGAACAGGACGAAGGGATGTGTATGCATCAGCCTTTCTCTTCTTAATGTAGAGAAGATGGACCTAAGCAGGCCTGCGTGGAGAGCTGTTCCCAGGTGCCTATTTTGATATACCATTGTAACAAGTCAAATTGTCACACAAAGTAGGAGCAGCCTCCATCTCATGGAACCCTTGGAAGCAACGGTTAGGACAAAGTTGTTGCCAAGGCAGTGACCTCATTCAGTTCCTGAAGGAAGTGTCCTAGCTAACTTCCTTGGTGATGGAACTCTCTGAAATTGTGATGCAAGAAGCCAGGCACCAAGAGCCAGTCCCAGTCCCAGTCCCAGTGGGCTCACTTGTTTGTATTTACCAAGTACAGATTCAGACCTTCTTGGTACCTACTGATTTGAGGATGGCCAAATGCCAATTGAGCTCTGAAGAGAGGCCTTTCCTGAGATAGCAGGTAGTGGCTAACTGCAGGCTCCTCAAAGCATCACAGAGTTGGCCAAGGAGACAAAATCTGAGAGAGGAAAGGCCATTTCGAGAGAAACATAGTATGGTCCACCAGTCAGAGGACACTCCAGATAGTCACAGATCCACTTTTGGGAATGAGGTGACTTTATGTGTGTGGGTGTGAGTTTGTGGTTTTGTCTCATATTCTGCGAATAGGTAATAAAGGTGGTTCGTTTGCTTTGGAGTCTACTGTTGATAGTAACTCTTTTGACAAGGCGAGTGTTTCTATGTCTGTGTATCCACTGTGTCCGTGGTTTTAGACATTAGAAAAGAGAATGCATCAATGGAGGTGTCCTGTCTAGTAGAAAGCTTCCCAGCATTCATCGTTCATAAGTGATGAATAGACTGTGGCTTGTCTTATGGATAGGAAACAACTACTAACTTCCTAAGTTCCGGTTTTCTTCCTGAATTCTGGCCACTCTCCAGAATGAGCTCATGATTTATTGTCCAAGATATGTATAACCTCCATGCTCTGTGACATGGCCATGTTCTTGATAGCTGAAGGGAATGGGAACATCTCAGATATTAGTGTGACCAGTAAAGTCTCATTGGAGAAACCCTGCTTTGGGCCATTTGCTTACCTATGGTTCTGTTGCCTTGAATGTCAGGAAGGTCTTTGTTTCAGGCCACCCCTTTTTGAAGCCTGAAGAAACAGTTTTCAAATGGAAATGAATGGGCATCACCTGTGGCTCATTGCTTAATTTCTTTGGAAAGGGATGTGTCTTAATCAGACACTAGGCCTTGGTTGAGGCTGTGGCTAAGATTCTCAGCTCCTGATAAATCTAAAGAAGATCCCATGTGTGCATCCAAAACCAAAATGGCAAAAGGATCAGTCATTGTGGATGAAGTCTCTTGCCTTTCTCTGTTAGGTTCCTGACGTCCATCAAGTGAGAATAGGATTCCTATAGGTCAAATGAGTTATTCAAAGTCCTGCATAAGTGCTTGGTTTCTCTCATGATGCCAAATCACATAAGCAATCTATACCTGACAGTCAGTAGGCCTCAAATTGGAGAAGCAGAGCAGTATTAACGGCACGCCTATTTGATCACTCTTGGTTCACAGAAAGGGTTTCCAGACCACCCTAAATTTAGACAAATGAGGGGCAATGGTGGATATTTTGGACACTGTCTTGGGCTGCATCCCTCATGGAAACCTCCAGCCAGAGTTTATGATGAGTGCCTATATGGATGAAGATGAGGGCCATGTGGGAATGTTTTGGTTTTAATTGTGGTCATTTGTGTGGCGTTTGGAAGAGATGACAGGGTCCACATGGGCTTGAACTCTGCTGTGATTCTCCTTGGAGACTGAGTTCTGGAACTGACCTCAGAGAAGTATTGCCATTAATTGTGTTGGCATTGTAGGAGGCCACACATGAGAGTTGCCCTTGAAACCTGAGATCTAGGCCCAGGATGGCTTTCCACAGAGAGCTGAAAATCTCAGCAAGGATATCACATGATTTTATTCTGAAAAACTTGGCAGCCATAGTTAGAGTCAAAAGACACATGGACCTCACGTTGTAGACCTCAATGGGCCTGGCTTCATGTGACCTTTTGGCCAGTGTTTGGGAAGCCTTGCCTGTTAGAGTTCCTCAGAGCTTTCATTGAAATGAGCTTCCTCCCCATGTAATGGTTCCTGGATGAATGGAAACCCCAAAGTGCCTCCAACTTCATTCTTGAAAAATGGAAAGAAAAACACCATGAAATTTTTGAAATTCCCAATGACCAGATGGCACTGGAGAACCATTGGATGTCCTGTTGCTGATCATGAGTGTAACAGACAGTGCCTTGATTGACTGGGTTTCATGAAAATGGTGTAGAACAGAGATGCCAGTAAGTTGGAGCCTGCTGAGTAGTGGGCCTAGAGCAGTGGTAGGCAGGTGTGTGATAATACATCTGTGATGTGGCCATGTGGATCTGCCATTAGCGTCCAAATGGCTTGTGACTGACTTGATGCAGCCAGGAGACCATTATATGAAAAGGCATCTTGTTATATGCAGAGTTTTCAGGGCAATGTTCAGAATTAGGTTGCTATGGTCAAGGCGGCAAGCAATGTGGAATAGAAGCCCAGTTGGTGCATTCTCCTGCAGAGCCTGACCCACCACACGTTACAAGACTCCCTCATGCACTGTGTCCCAGTTGAACTCCTTGTATGTCATGAATCAAATACCAAACTCCCAGTGCAGCAGCAAAAAAACACCACGAAAAGTGGAGGATGACCAAATGGCTTCAAAGTCCACATGGGGTGTCACTTTGCCCGAAGAGGCCACAGTTTACCTACAAAGAGACTTCAGCACTGCTGCCTCATGTTCATCGGAAAATAAGAAACCATGTCCTCCAGGTCACATAGATACTGACCCAGGTTTGATGGTCTCACTTCAAAGGAAGCTAAAGCTCCTGACAACAACATATATTTCAAATGCCCAAACTCAGAGGCAGTTTCTCAAGAAGTCTTTAGGCCAGCATAGCTCCATGATTGTGGAGTGTTTACACTGTCCCTTACTTTTGGAAACTCCTCTACCACCTCCAAGGTTGTGAACTCCTGAGCATTTTCCATTCCACATATGTATTCACAGATTTTCTAACTCTTCTTTTCTAATTGTGTTTTACCTGGGGCGAAGATAATTTCAAGGCATTTTTCTGGATGAGAGTGGGAATATTTTTTGTGGCACATATTTGCATACACATTGGATTTATTTTCTTATTTTCCATTTGAAATACTGAATCCGTGACACTAACCCATACCCTACTTGTCTCTGACTACTAATCCTAATAAGATGGAGAAAAATAACCCAAACAGAATATAAATACAAGCAGTTCAGAGGAGGCATGGTGTATAGTTGGACATGGCTTTTGCATGACAAAATGTAGGTGCTATAAATCTAGTCGATTTAAATTGAAATAGTTCTCCATGTATTTTTAAATTTAACAAATATGTGAATTCCTCTCTCCCATTTTATGTAACCTATTGAGCACATCTATTTTTATATGCACATATAGAATACTACCTGGTATCACACATACGTTCTTGTGAGGTGTCTGACTTGACAGATACAAATGATGAGAAGTGATCACTCCACCTAAACGCTATGGGATTTGAAAATTCATCCTATGTGTGAGCCTCCTAGTTGAACAATATTATACATAAATCCATGTTCAGTAAATTGAATATTTTTCTATCTGTGTAAGATATATATATCACGGTGAATTTCGATTGGCATATATATTGCTACTTTTTAATGTCTCTCTCTCTCTCTGTGTGTATATATACACACTCCAGATTTTTTTAAAATATAAAATATATATGCCTTATTATACACTCCCTAAATTTTTTCATATTCATGTATGTGGATTTATAGTCAACATTTCAAAAGGTTATTCTCTGAAATATTCATCCACCTGAAATACATATTTGCTTCCTAGTAATGAAAACTAACTTCAGTGAATGGTGCATACATATCCTAATATTTCTACAATAATTGACCCAGTTTCTCATTAATACAAGTAGATTCATATGGGACATGATGTGTATTTTCATGTTCATTCTTATTCGCCACTGGTACATTACTATTTCTTCAGGTAATGCACATAATAGAGTATATATTTCATCCACAAGTTAGCAAAATTATGGGTATGTGTTTCACTTTCAATAATTTTCTGTTTCAGAACACATGTATTCCTCCATGTTTCTTGACTGGTCTTTTCATGAGACTTCTTACCAAACCCATTATTTTCGATTTCCATAATCCCTTTTGAAGCAAAACTCACACACCGTTCATGATAAACCATAACCCTAATATTACCATTAGATGTATAACTGGATGGAATGAATGATTGTATATCAATATAAGATTTCTTATATATTTTCAGATATCAAATCAATCCATTATTTAAAGTGGAACCAGTTATATTATTTATTCACAGTATAGTCTATTCATGCATTGTCTCTATATTCATAGACACAGGGTACACCTCATTGTAAACTCAATACTAATTTATACGTATTCAAATTATGGCTCCCAGAAATGGTGGAAGAAATATTCATGTCACCTGATCCACATATACAATTTAACCCAGTAATATTCTGGACACAAAAAGAAAAGGTCACACTTATGTTTCTACCAAAGCCTAAATGTAAAGTTAACATGGATTACTAAAAACATCCATGTCCAGGTTGCCTAATGCTCTCAAAAGTCAATCCTATTTGTGACAATATATTCGTTTCTTCCTAAGATAATATATATAAAAATCAACCCTGTTGAAAATGCCTAATTCTATCACACACTTTATACTTTGCCTGATTTCGTAATGTCTCTATTGATATCTTCTTTCCTACATATTTTCCCCAGTTCATCATTGTGATGGTTCATATGTGCTCACATTTACATTCACTCTCTAACCAAAACCCTATTGCTAAAAAACTTTTGTTCCAAATCCTATACTCACTCTCCTTCCTAAACATACCGACTATCTTCCTAATCCTACCGACTATCCCTTTTTGACTGGATGTTCTCTTCTACATTCAATCATCCAAGTAATGTTCAGGTGAGCGTCAGAGGAAGAGACCACCAAGAGACTGTCTCATGGAACAGCAAAGGGTTTATTGGGGGTCCAGCATGCTGGGGCTCAGAGCTCCCTTGAATCGAGCAGAGAGCCCTGAGGACATCTTAAGCAGAGCTTATGTGTTTTCCTTGTAGAGGGCAGGGAGGGAAGTTTATTGATGGGTCAGGGCGAGTGGGCAGTTTGCATGCAACCGGGAGAGGGAGTACATTATATATTTTGGAAGTTGGAGACAGCACATTCTGGGAACAAGATTAGCAAACAGTTCTCAAGATTTCAACAGTGTTTTGTTAAGCATACAGAAAAAGAGGAAGTGACAAGTTCCATTTTATTAACCTTTCATTCCCCACGTCTTCTTCTGGCTACTTTTAATCATAAAAGTGATCATTGGACTGGTGTCACATTCTATGTCTGCTAGTGGGGTATTACCATAAGTTTAACTTGTCTAATTTGAGGTTGGAGAAATGAAAATACATGGTTGAGCAAACAGGGTTTTATAGTTAGCAAGAATGTGAGTATTATTATTGGACTGGCCAAGGTTGATAAACGTATAGTTAACCAGGGGGACTGTGTGAACCAAGACTCAAACCACCCTTTTTGGGCCTCTCTCTTTCGTTGACACTCTTCAAGGCATCCTTTTATTTTACTCATAAATTTTTTACAACTCCAGTATTGTTGCCATAAAAATAACATTCTTCCCTCAATGCAGCACAAAGGCACCATTCTCTCATGAAGAGGAGGTCCAACCCTAGATTGTTGTATGAAACAACATCAGAGAGAGAGGTTAAAGATTCCCACAAAGCTGTGATGGAGGTTTCTAATATCTTTAAGTTTTGGTCTATTGCTGCTTCTAATTGGGTATTTTGCTTTGTACCATGGACCAAGGCAGTGGTTCCTGTGACCTCCCCTGCAGCAACTCGTATTCCTAATAGGATGGCTGAAGTGAGGGATATATGTTCCCTGTGGAACCGGGTTGTATGCCCCCCTGTTTGATCTTCAAATGAACCTGCATCATGATAGAGCACTCTGGGTAACCTCTGCTCCATTACACATTTAATCACCACTGTTGACCATTTAATGAAAACATAAAAATGTTTAAGTATATAGAATTATACTCTTGTAGGAACAGTCAAGACAAGGCACCTAAGATAGCACCAAAGCTAGGGAAACAGTCCTATTTGGTTGCAAACGGATTCAGAGGGCATTGCTTCTGTTGTAATCAATTAATCCCATGAACCCCAAGTTTAGGAAGTTTCAGAATTTTGTACCCAACATGTAAGGGAATGTGCTCAGAAGTTCACAGTCAGCAGAAATTCACAAAAAGCAGTTTTTTTTATGTTTTTTTCCTCTGTTCTGAGCAAATTAACTTTTCAAGGACACCTGGGAGGGGGAGAGATATTTCATCCCTTTCTTTATTCCGCTTGCCAGCTGTTACCATGGAGCCAGTTGGTAACTTCTTTATCATAGAAATGTAGCCATCTCTTTGAAGCCCCAGCTCAAAGTCAGAGGCCTTGTTCACATATTTTGTGAAAAACTAGTAAGGGGGTGTCTAGCTTACAAGTACTGATTGTTTTAGCCAGTGGCCAAGTAGAACAGGGCCACATGAAAACAGGAAGTTTGTCTACACTGAACTCTTTTATAGGGACTCTTTTGCTGAACGTCCTAAAGTCAGCCATGGTGAAGACATCTGGAGAAGATCAGTTAAGACTTTTCTGTGGGTGTGGAACAGAGGGGAAAGAGAGGGAAGGCGGGACTTAGAGCAGTTCCGAGGATCTGAGAATGAGTACGGAGAGATGTAAAAGAATAATGGGAAAGGGGTTTGGGATTTTCTAGCAACAAAAACTTGAGCAGTAGAACATGTAGAAAAGAGGGGAAGATGGGAGTGTGTATCCAAAAAGCCTGTGAGGGACTTTAAATTCTTAGTAACCTGTTTTCAGTGATGACAAAGCAACTTTAAAGACCATTTTTATTACATCTTGGATAGGGGTCTTCTCAGCTATTTTGAGCTTTAGGTTAGCTGGTAAAAGGACCTGGTGAAACCCCGTATGGGTGCTGACAGGAGAAGAGAGGAGTGAGTGGGTAGAGTGGTAACTAAGTACCTGCTACCTCAGCAAGGGGGCAATGGTCTGAGAACCGGCGGATGTTTGGGTTGTTGATCTAGTAACGGGATGGGAGAAATCAGGTTGTTGAGGTGGGAGTGAAAGCAGAGAGACTAGAGCAGAAGGCTGAGGGTGAGGATCTATTGGAGAAGCATAGTTCAGGATGTGAGCGAAGGACGGAAAAGGCCTCCACATAGGGGAATCTCTTTTCACGCCTTTGAGCCCTTCCCAAAGTTAAAAAGGTTCCACAGAATTTGAGGATCTAGAGACCCCTCTGGGTGCCATCGATTTAGGTTATCTTATTGGTAATATGGCCAATGCTGTGTACTGAATTTGATTAGGAGTTTGGGTTCCATCGTGCAGCCCCTGTATGCTCACATCCCCTTGATTACAGAAGAAGTCGGCTTTTCCCACACACAGCCATGGCTGTTTGTGGCTTTGATAGTTCACCGGGCAAACATAGTAATCTAGGCTAGCCGACCTGCATCTGGCTCACGTGTCCCTACATCCATAATGTTTGTTTCCATTACATATGATACGGAAGGGATTTAATGGAATTTTAGTGGGATCCTCTTCTTCAGGGATATCTGAATAGGAAAGACATATAGCCAGCTGACAAATGTCTGGGTGGAGAGATGGCCACCAGGTCCCTAAGGGGGCTGTATGCAAGATTGATTAAACTTCTTGTCCAGTAGGATTTGTGATCAGCCATCGCTGCTGAAAGGGGTGATGAGGGTTAGAAATACTGGTGGTCAAGGGGAGAGTCTATAACCTTATCCACACGGCGAATGTGCAATTTGAAAGGGTTACCAGTCTTTTCCAGTTTCCAGCCAATTCCAGTTTCCAGTCAATGTCTGGACAGGGCGCAGGCTTGAGATGAGAGGCATGCATCCAGGAAGTGATTCCATCTACCTTTACCACTGTAGGTGTTATAAGTAGCACCTGGAATGGTCCTTTCCAGCGGGGTTCCAGCGATGTCACCTGATGTCGTCTTACGAAGACAAAGTCTCTTACTTGATATCGATGTGGAGTCCCCTCGTCCCCAGTTTGGTAGGCAGTGGCCAGCTGTTTACACAGGTGTCACTGAATTCTTTCAAGAGCTTTAAGTCTGTCAAGCAAGCTGGTGTGGAAGGGATTGTAAGGTCTTAGAGTTGGTGTTAGGTCCCTTACTGGAGGAGGGGCACCATAGAGAATTTCATAGGGGGTGAGGTTACACTAAAATCAGAGTGAGTATTTTCTTCATTTAACAGTGCATAAGGCAGGAGCATAGTACAATCTTTTATTCCGGTCTCTAAGCTTAATTTTTTTAAGGTCTGTTTAATGGTTTGGTTCATTCTTTCTACCTGTCCTAAACTCTGGGGTCTATAAGCACAATGTAACTTCCAATTAATCCCCAGGGTCCTGACTAACCCCTGACTTACCTGGGCCATGAACGCCGGTCCATTATCAGACCCTATTAACTTAGGCAGGCTGTATCTTGGAAAAATATCTTCTAGGATATTCTTGACCAAAATTTGCGCTATTTCTTTTCTTTTTTTTTTCTTTTTTTTGTGGGGAAGGCTTAAATGCATCCTGAAAATGTATCTACAAAGAATAGGAGATATTTAAGTCCATACCTTGCTGGCTTTATTTCAGTAATGTCCACTTCCCAGTATTGTCCTGGTTTGGTTCCTCGTATGTGCTTTCATACAGGAAGCTTGGAAGGGTAAGCATTTACCAATTGATGAACCCAACAGGCTTTTGTTACCCATTCAGTTATTTTCTTCACTGTGAGTCTGTTAGTGGAAAACTCTGTTCTTGATCCTTCAGGAATGCCTGCAGTTTCTTTGAACCAAGGTGAGTGAGTTGATGTACATTTTCTACTGACATAGTTAGAGCCGTGGCTCTTGGAGTTTTTACTGAAAGATTTAGAAATTCCACTTAAGGGCCTTCAGGGTTAAAATTTATTTTGGCCCAGAGCTTGGTGAGCAGATCTCCGCCGATCAATGGGGCCAGGCATTCTGGGACTACTAGGAAGGAGTGATGGATTTTTCCTTTTCCCAGGTCCATGGTCCTCTTAGTTGTCCAAGCCCGATATTTACTGCCATTAGCCCCTTGAAATAGAGATTTTTTATTTGATAGAGGGCCCAATGTGGCCTTATGGGCTCAGTATATTGCCCCTGTATCCACTTCAAAGTTTACTGGGGTCCCCTCCACTTCAAAAGTTACTCTGAGCTCGGGGAGGGGATCTGAGCCCCGACTTTCTTAGTCATCCTCCAGAGTCAGAATGGCTGGCTGGCGTGGCTGTCGCTTTCTATGTCAATTTTGGCCCAGTGTCCTTTTTGTTTGAGTAGGCACATTGATCTGAGGCCAAGGGTGGCCTCTGTCGTGGGCCAATGTATACCTTCTTGTCTCCCTGTTTCTTAATTTTTGGCCTATTTGTTGTTGTGACCTGGACCTTAGTCAACGCCTTACTCTGCCTTTTGTTTCTTTTATCCTCCATTTGCTCCCTTCTCTTCCTCAGTTTCTCTCTTATAGTATACCTTCTCAGCTTCTCTGACTAAATCTCTCAAAGTCATATCTTGTAATCAATCTAAGCTTTGTAACTTTGTTTTAATATCCAGGGCAGTTTGCCCAATAAGGCCATCGTGACAGATGCCTTTTGAGTCTCTGCCTGACGATAAAAAGGATTATAGCTCCTAATGCCTCCATAATTCTCTCTAGAAACATAGAGGGAGATTCATCAGGCCCCTGATAATCTCTCTTACCTTGGCCAAATGAGTTGGTCACTAGCGGCTGCTCGGAGACCCACTATTAGAGCCCGGCGATAAGTGGACAGATGCTCCCTACCTTCAAAGGTGTTGGGGTCCCAGTTGGGTCGGTTCAAGGGAAAGCCGGCTTTGATTATGTTGGTAAGTTGTGTCGGATGCAAACCTGGTACAAGGATTTTTTTTTAGCTTCCTGGAGAATTCCCTTTTTTTCCTCTGTCATGAAGAAAGTCCCTAGCAGTTGTTGGCTGTCATCCGAAGTAGGCTGGTGTGAAAACATCAATGACTCAACCACACCTGAGAGCCGGGTGGGGTCCTCGGTAAAATGGGGATTGCTATTTTTTAAGTTACATAGGTCTGAAGAGAAGAACGGCCAATACTGGTAGGCTTGAATTTTCCCCCAATGGCCATTGTCAATCATTGGTCTATAGGGTCGAAGGGGAGGCATCCCAAGAGTTCCAGGGTTTTCAATCATTCACCGCCAGCGAGTTCCTTTAGCAGGGCCAGCTTCCTCCATGGGAGGAGGTGCTGTGTGTGCTGCAGGGGAATTACCTGGAGGGCGCTGGGCCGGCTTAGCTTCCTTCAATGGAGGAGAGGCTCAGTCAGCAGCAGGGGTATCACTTAGAGGGTGTTGGGGGTTAGAGGATGAGGGCAGGGGATAAGGAGGGGGAGGAGAGTCCAGTAGACTCAAATCTGGTGACACAGGGAAAACAGAGTGTGGAGGAGGAGGAGGAGCAGAGTGTTTGTGAGTTCCTGGGGGAAGGATTCATTGCGGGGGCAGGGGCAAGGAAAGGCTTGACCCATTGAGGAGGAAATTTGCAGAGGTCCTGCTGAATTAAAATATATGGCTGTTGATCCAGATGACTATCTGGCCACGGCTGAAAGACAATATCTCTGAATTATAAATTAGTGGGAAGTAGAAAGATCCTTCTAGGGGCCATCCGACTCCAAAGGTGGGCCATTCTGAGGTACAGAGAGTCTACCACATCCGGGGCTTTACTGAAATAAAGAGATTCTGAGCCCTTAAACGGACTTTGGTATAGTGATCAAGGGTCAGGGACAGAGGCATTGAAGTGCTCTGTTCCATAATGAGAGATACACAAACAGTGAAAGCAAGACACATGACACAGGCAAGACAAGACAATAAAGACAGGCAATGGACGTTCAACACTGAGACCATGACTGAGTAGCCGGCAAAATCCGATGGACTGGCAATACTGAATCCGAAACAAAATATCACTGAGTCAAGGAGACTATTGTTCCTCAATTTCCCGAGTCCTCTCAGGCGTCCTCCAGGGACGTGGCCTGTGGTTCTGTAACACGACTGTCAGCCACCATCAGAGAGAGGTCACACTCTTCATTGACAGCCATTTTGCCAAACCCTAACATGAAACCTGAAACCAGAAAGAGGCGCCTTACTTATCTGAGGGGGGTCCATTGGGGTCTCTCGTCCACCGCTGCTTGATCTCTGTGGAACCTCCATATGTAAAGGTCGGGCTAGTGTCAGAGGAAGGGACAACCAAGAGACTTTAACATGCAACAGCAAAGGATTTACTGGGGGTCCAGCATGCTGGGGCTCAGAGTTCACTTGAATAGAGCAGAGAGTCCTGAGAACAGCTTCAGCAGAGCTTATATACTTTTCTTGGAGAGGGCAGGGAGGGAAGTTTATTGATGGGTAAGGGTCAGTGGGCAGTTAGCGCTTAACCGGGTGAGGGAGTACAATCTGCAGTTTGGCAGATGGGGACAGCACATTCTGGGAACAAGATTAGCAAACAATTCTCAAGATTTCAACAGTGTTTTATTAAGCATACAGAAACACAGGAAGTGACAAGTACCTATTTTATTAAACTTTCACTACCAACTATCCCTTTTTGACTGGATGTTCGCTTCTACATTCAATCATCCAAGGTACAAGGTTCTATGTCATTGTATATGGATTTATCTGAGACAACTTTGCAGAAAGTAATTCAAAGTTAAGTAGTCCCAATCAAGGGACCAATGCCCTTCTGGGCTTCAAATCTTACTTAGATTTCTGTTTTCATACATATATTTTACCTATGTATTCTACATATATTCAAATATATATATATATATATATATATATATATATATATATATATATATATATATATATATATATATATCATAGTATATATATTTCATCCAGAGTTTCACAAATTTATAAGAATTTTTTTTCATGTTTAATCAATTCCTTCTTCAGAACACATTTATTCCTCCAGGTCTCTTGACTGGTCTTTTCATGAGACTTCTTGCCAAACACATTATTTTTGACTTCCACAATCACTTTTGAAGCAAAACTCACACACTCTTCATGATAAACCATAACACTCATATTACCATTAGAATGTAACAGGATGGAATGAATGATTGTATAGCAATATAAGATTTTCTGTATATTTTCAGATATCAATTCAAAAAATTATTTAAAGTTGGAACCAGTTATATTATTTATTCTCAGGATAGTCTATTCATGCATTATCTCTATATCCAAAGACTCCAGGTACACCTAATTTTACACCCAACACTTATTTATACGTCTTCAAAATATTGCTCACAGAATTGGTGGAAGAAATACTCATGTCACCTGATGTCCATATACATTTTATCACAGTAATATTCTCGACAAAAAAGCAAAGGTCACACTTTGATTGTACGAAAGCCTAAATGGAAAGTGAGCATGGATTACTAAAAACATCTATGTGCAGGTTGCCTAATGCTCTCAAATGTCAATCCTATTGTTGAGTACATATTTGTTTCTTCCTTAGATTATATATTCAACAACAACCCTGTTAAAAATGCCTAATCCTATCACTGACTTTATACTTTGCCTGATTTCATAATGTCTGTATTCATATCTGCTTTCCTATATATTTTCCCCAGTTCATCATTGTGACTGACTCTTCACATATACTAACTTTTACATTCACTCTCTATCTGAAACCCAATTGCTGAAGAACTTTTGCTGCCAATCCTATACTCACCCTTCTTCCTAAACCTACCAACTATCTTTCTAATAATACCGACTATCCCTGTTTGACTGGATGTTCTCTTCAACATTCAATCATCCAAGGTACAAGGTCCTATGCCATGGTATATCGATTTATCTGACACATCTGTGCAGAACAAAATTCAAAGCTAAGTATCCCAATCAAGAGCCTAATGCTCTTCTGGGCTTCATATCTTACCTAGATTTCTGTTTTCATACTTATATTTCACTTGTATATTCTTGTAAATATCACAGGTACCCAATACCATTATTCATCAATCAGAATGATTCCTAAGCCAAATCGAACCTGTTATTAAGCCTTACCATACACTTTTCCCTCAATCTAACTATACAGAAGAGCAGGGACAGAGTTTGTCTTACAATACAGAAATAGAGGGGATCTTCCACCGGCAGAGAACCTCAAGGTCCATGCAGAAATGATCCCTGGAGAAGATGTATGCAGCTATTTAGGACCTGAGAGAGCAAAAGTCATCTTCCATGGCAAACAACCTGCTCAGAATGAAGGGATTTGTCTGAATCAGCCACTTTCTTCTTTATGTAGAGAAGACGGACCAAACGAGGCTTGTATGGTGAGCTGTTCCCAGGTGCCTATGGTTGATATACCATTTTAACTTGTGAAACTGTCACAGGAAGTAGAGGCAGCCTCCATCACATGAGACCCTTCGAAGCTACTGTTAAAACAAAGTGGTTGCCAAGGTAGTGTCATAATTCAGTTCCTGAAGGAAGTGAACTAACTAATTTAATGGTGATGGAGCTCTCTGAACTTGGGATCCAAGAAGCCTGGCATCCAGAGACAGTCCCAGTCACAGTCCCAGTGGGCTAACTTATTTGGATTTACCAAGAACAGAGTAAGTCTTTTTTGGTACCTACTGATATGATGATGGCCAAATGCCAGGAAAGCTCTGAAGAGGGGTCTTTCATGAAAAAGCAGGTAGTGGCTCACCCCTGGCTCCTGACAACTTCACAGTGTTGGCCAAGGAGACCAGATCTGAGACAGGACAGGCCATTTTGGGGGAACAAATAATGGCAAACCAGTCAGAGGACACTCCGGATATTCACAGACCTTCTTGGGTAAAGAAGTTGCCTTTGTGGGTGTGGGTGTGTGTTTGTGGCTTTGTCACATGTTCTGAGAATTGATAGGAAAAGCAGTTTGTTTGGTTTGAAGTGGACTATTTCTAGTAAGTCATTTGACAAGGCGAGTGTTTCTAGGTCTGTGTATCCCACTGTGTCCGTGGTTGTCGACATTAGAAAAGAGAATGTATCAATAAATGTGTCCTGTCGAGTAGAAAGCTTCCCAGCATTCATTCTGCCCAATTTGTGAATGGACTGCGGTTTGACTTTTCGATTGGCAACACCTCCTATCTCCTTAAGTTTCTGTTTTCTTCCTGAATTGTGGGCACTGTCCAGAATGGGCAAATGGTTTTGTGTTCAAGATATGTACCACCACCAAACTCTGTGACATGGCCATGTACTGGATAGCTGAAGGAAATGGCGAGCATCTCAGAAAACTCAGATACCAGCGTGACCAGAAGAGTCTCAGTGGGAAACCCTGCTTTGGGCCTTTTGCTTACCTATTGTTCTGTTGCCCTGAATGTCAGGAAGGTCTTTGCCTCAGGCCACCCCTTGGTGAAGGCTGAAGCAAACAGTTTTCAAATTGTAATGAATGGGCATCACCTGTGGCTCTTTGCTTAATTGCTTTGAAATGGGATGGGTCTGAATAAGCCTCTTTGCCCTCTGTGATGCTGTGGTTAGATTTTCAGCACCTGAGGGATCTAAAGAAAAATCTCTTCTGTATCCAAAACCAAAATAGCCAAAAGAACAGTCATTGTGGATGAAGTCTCTCGCCTTCCTCTAAGGATCCTGACCTTTATCAATTGTGAATCGGGATCTTTCGGTCAAATGAGTTCTTCAAAGCCCTGCAGAGGCTAGCCCAGAGATGCGTGGGTTTTCTCATAACTCCAATTCACATAAAGAATCTAAACCCCAGAGCCAGTAGGCCTCAAATTGGGGAATTGGAACAGTATTAACAGCAGTCCTATTTGATCACTCATGGTTAACAGGAAGGGTGTCCAGGACACCCTGACTTTAGGCAAATGAGGGGCAAGGAAGTTTATTTTGGACACTGTCTTGCACAGCGCCCCTCATGAAAACCCCCAGCCAATGGATATTATGTGTGTCTATTGGAAGAAGATAAGGGCCATGTGGGAATGTTTTGGTTTTAATTGTGGTCATTTGTTTGGCGTTTGGAAGAGATGACTGGGTCCACCTAGGATTGAACTCAGGTGTGATTCCCCTTAGAGACTGTGTTCTGTAACTGACCTCAGAGAAGTATTGCCATGTATTGTGTTTGGATTTTAGGAGTCCACCCATGAGAGTCGTCCTTGGAAACTGAGATCTACGCCCAGGGGGGCTTTCCACAGAGCACTGGGAATCTCATCCAAGATATGCCATGATTTTATTCTGAAAGATTGGCAGCCGTAGTTGAGAGTAAAAACACACATGGACCTCACATTGTAGACCACAATGTGACCTTTTGCCTACTCTTTGGGAAGCCTTGTCTCTGAGAGTTCTCCAGAGCTTTCATTGAAATGAGCTTCCTCATCATTTAATGGTTCCTGAATGAATTGAAACCCACAGTGCCTTCAACTTCATTTATGAAATTTCAAAAACTTCATTTTTGAAATTTCCATGACCAGGTGGCACTGGAGAACCTTAGGATGTCCTGTTGCTGATCATGAGGGTACCAGACAGTGCCTTGATTGACTGTGTTTCATGAAAATGGTGTAGAACTGAGATGTCAGTAAGTTGGAGCTTTCTGAGTAGTAGGCCTAGAGCAGTGGTGTGCAGGTGTGTGATAAAACATCTGTGGTGGGGTCATGTGGATCTTACACTGGCTCCAAATGGCTTGTGAATGACATGGTGCAGCCAGCACACCCTTGTATATAAAGGCATATTGTTACATAGAGAGTTTTCAGGGCAATGTTCACAATCTGGTTGCTATGATCAAGGGGGCAAGCAATGTTGGATAGAAGCCTGGTTGTTGCATTCTCCTGCAGACCCTGACCCCCCACATATTACAGGACACCCTCCAGGACTGTGTCTCAGTTGAACTCCTTATATGCCTTGAAGCAAATACAAAACACCCAGTGCAGGAGCAAGAAATAACACGAACACTGGAGGATGACCAAATGGCTTTCAAGTCCACATGGGGAGACACTTAGCCCTAAGTGGTCACAGTTTAGCTACAAAGAGAAAATTCAACACTGCTGCCTCATGTTCATTGAAAAATAGGAAACCATGTCCTCCAGGTCACATAGATGCAGACTCAGCTTTGATGTTCTCACTAAAAAGAAGCTAAAGCTCCTGACAACAATGTATATTTCAAGTGCCCAACCTCATTGTCAGTATCTCCAGAAGTCTTTAGGCCAGTAGAGTTCCATGTTTGTGGAGTTTTACCCTGTCCCTAAGTTTTGGAAGCTCCTCTAAAGCCTCAAAAGTTTTAAACTTCTGAGAATTTTCCATTCCATATATGTATTTACAGATTTTCTGACTCTTCTCCTCTAATTTTGTCTTTCTTTGGGCGAAGGTTATGTCAAGCCATTTTCTGAATTAGAGTGGGAAGTTATTTGTGTAACACATATTGCATACACATTGGATTCATTTTCCAATTTTCCATTTGAAATACTGAATCCCTGACACTAACTTATACCCTACTACACTCTGACTACTAATTCTAATATGATGCAGAAAAGTAACCAAATCAGAATTGAAATACAAGCAGTTCAGAAGAGGCATGGTGTATTCTTGAACTTGCCTTTTGCATGATAAAGGTTAGGTGTTATAAATCCAGTCTATTTTTAATTGAATTAGATATCCATGTGTTTTTAAAGTTAACAAATATGTGAATTCCTGTCTCCCTTTGTGTGTAGCCTATTCAGCACATGTATTTTTATATGCACATATCGAATCCCAGCTGGTATCACACCTACATTCTTGTGAGGTGGCTGACTTCGCAGATACAAATTTTGAGAAGGGATCACTCCTCGTAAACGCTGTTGGAACTGAAATTCAAACTATGGGAGAGCCTCCTAGTAGAACAACATTATACATAAATCCCTGTAAAGTAAATTGAATATGTTTGGATCAGTGAATGATGTGTATTTCATGGTGAATTTCGATTGGCATATATGTTGCTACATTTTAATATCTGTGTGTGTGTGTGTGTGTGTGTGTGTATACACACACACTCTACAGATTTTTCAAAATATGAAATATATATGTCTTATTTGCACTCCCTAAATTCATTCATGTTCAAGTATGTGGATTTATAATCAACTTTTCACCAGATTATTGTCAGAAATATTCATCCACCTGAAATACATATTTGTTTCCTAGTACTGAAAACTACCTTCAGTGAATGGTGCATACAACTCCTGTTCATAGCTGCAGCCTAAGGGGCCCAGCAAACTTCCAGCTGCCTGCAAACTTTCAGCTGCCGGCTGATGATTGGCTCACAGTGGCCCCAGCAACATCTAGCTGATTGGCTCCTCTGCGGTGATGCTCATTGGAGATGCTCATTGAGCTGTTTCCCCACCCTTTCAGACTGCCAGCTGATATTTGGCTCACAGCGGCCCCAGCAACATCTAGCTGATTGGCTCCTCTGCGGTGATGCTCATTGGGCTGCTTCCCTGCCTTTTCAGATCACAGAGCTGCTCATTGGGGGACTTTTTTGACTCCACACGTGACCCAGCCAATCGGTCTCAAGAGCAGGAGGATTGTGGGAAGAGGAGAGAGGCTTGTGTGGGAGGGAAAGGCTTGTGGGAAGCCGGTGGTGACAGTTGGGGCTCTGAGGGTTTTTCCTGAGAGGCTCTTTTGCTTGGCGTGTGTGGTTCTAAAAATAAAGTTGCTTTCTTTTGAAAAGTGGCTCCTGATTGTGCCCAGCCAGACTGCAGCATTTGGTGGCTCGCATGGGGAGCGACTGAGGGTAACTGATAAGGTAAACTGCTTGCCCCTGAGGGCAGGACAAGAGGATGGGTAGCCATTTTAAGATTCCTCTTTTGTTTTGCTTCACATTTGCTTTAAATTGCCTGTCCCTGGAGACGAGTGAGACGGAAGAAAAACCGCTCACATCTGAGGAAAAACTATTTGTGTCTGAGGAACAGATAGAGAGAAAGGCTATAATGATATTTTGTTTTTCCATTTTTATTTCATTCTATCTCTGTTTTGTTTGGTGTTATCTTGTTGGGTTGTATTGTAGTAGAAATATGGCATCAGAAATTAGAAAAAAAAAACAAACTGAAAAAGTGTTAAGTAAATTGTTAGAGGAAGGAGGCATCCCAGTAAAATTAAGAGCAGTCAGGGCATACGTTGATACAATACAAAAATGTAGCCCATGGCTTTTTAAGGAGGAGTTCTTAAATATATCACAATGGAACCATCATGGTGAAGATTTAAAAAGAATAGAAAAGAAAAGCCCAGGGACTCTGCCAGTTGGCACATTGCCATTGTGGACTTTCGTATCTTGTTTGTTTAGTCAAAAGCCTTCAGTTCAGACAATGGTAGAGGAAGGAGAAGACATATTGATTCAAGTAAAAGAGAAGGTCTCTCAAGTTAGTCAGACAGAGGAAAAAATTCAAGTAAAAGAGAAGGTCTCTCGAACCAGTCAGACAGAGGAAAAAAATCATGTAAAAGAGAAGGCCTCTCAAGCTAGTCAGACAGAGAAAGAAAGTGTAAAACAGTAAAAGCCATCAGGGGGAAATTTACAACAGGAGACTACTACTAACACCTTTCTATCACCAGAGGGTGTAAGTGTCCAACCAACAGAACCACCTCTACAGGAGACTGCTACTAATACTTTTCTATCACCAGAGGACGTAAGTGTCCAACTAACAAGGCCACCTCCATATGCTGGGAAGCCCCCAACCCCCACAGTTGATAGTTGGGATCCTGAGACAAGATCTCAAATATTAACATGCTCTATATTTGAGGTAGGAGGGCAGCGAGTTTACCATGCTTTAAATTTCAAAACAGTGAAGCAGATAAAAGAGGCTGTAACAACCTATGGTCCTCAAGCACCCTTCACTGTAAGCATGGTCGAAACCATTAACAACTTGAACATGAAGCCAGCGGATTGCGCTAATATGTGTAAAGTTGTGCTAAATGGAGGACAATACCTGTTATGGAAGGTTGACAATGAGGAATTTTGCAAGGAGACGGCTATGCGAAATGCAGCAGCTGGTTATCCTCAGAGAAATCTAGATATGTTGTTAGGAAAGGGACCTTATGAGGATCAGCAGCAACAAATTGCATATGATTCTGGTGTATGTGCATAAATTGCTGTAGATGCAATTAAGTCATGGAAGACTTTACAAGGACTTGGAGGTTTACAAGGTCAATTATCTAAAGTAATACAAGGAACTAATTAACTTATGCTGAATTTGTCGATAGGCTTATTCAAACAGGTACCAGAGGTTCTGGGAAAACAGAACAAGCAATGCTATTACTAAAAAAAACTGGCTTATGAGCAAGCGAATAGTTGGTGCAGAGATATAATTAGACCATGGAAACATGAAGATTTAAACACATATATTAAATTATGTAGAGACATTAATGAACAAGAGCAAGTCGTGGCAACTGCAGTAAAACAGGCTTTAGATGCCAGAGACATTAATGAAGAAGGGCAAATTGTGGCAGCTGCACTAAAACAGGCATTAGATGCCAGGCCAAGAACATGCTACAATTGTGAACAAACAGGACATTTTAAAAGGAATTGCCCATAGGAGGAGGGTTTAACAAAATTACTTATAGATATTAAAGGTTTTTTTTTTTCAATTCCAATTCATCCTGAGGATATTCCACGTTTTGCATTTACTATCCCTGCACTGAATCATGAAGGTTCTGATCAGAGATATGAATGGAAAGTACTGCCTCAAGGGATGGCTAAAAGCCCAACAATGTGTCAAATTTATTTTAACAAAGTAATCAAGCCACTTAGAAATCAAAATCCTGAACTACAAATATTTCACTATATGGATGATGTATTATTAGCACACAAAGCTAAAAACACATTGCTAGAATGTTATGCCACACTTACAAACTTATTAAAAAATAATCTAGATATAGCAATAGATAAAGTACAATTAAATTTTCCAATTAATTATTTAGGTGTTCTATTATCCTCTACCATGTACCGCCACCAAAAATTCAAATACAAGTAGATCAACTCAAATCACATAACGACTTTCAAAAGTTATTAGGAGACATAAATTGGATAAGGCCTTATCTAGGTATACCAACAGGAGAGTTGGGATATTTATTTGATATCCTAAAAGGTTCATCATATCCCAATTCACGGTACATGTTAACGCCTGAAGCAAGAAAGGCATTAAAAATCATTGAAACATATATGGAAAATATGCAATTGGATAGAATTGATATAAGTTTGCCTTTATTATTTATTGTCTACCAACAAAAAATATTCCTACAGGAGTATTTTTGCAAGAAGGTCCATTATTATAGATACATTTATCTTATTCTCCTAACACTATTCTTACTAGGTACCCTGAGGCTATAGGACAATTAATACCCAAAGGAATAAAAGCCGCAAAGTGAGTGCTTGGGATTGCTCCCAATAAAATTATTACTCCACATACTCTGAATCAAATTGATGAGTTAGTTAATGAGTTAAATACTTGGGCAATAATCATGTGCAAATCTAATGTTTCATTTCATAATCACTTACCATCTAATCCTTTATTGTCTTTTTGGTCATCGCATCCTGTAATTTTTCCAAAATTGACAAGAAAAACACCTATCATGAATGCTCCAAATATATTTACTGATGGATCAAATAATGGTACAGCAGCAATAGTTACACCTGATCAAACTTTTACATTTCTAGTACCCAAACAATCAGCTCAAAATGTAGAGCTTAATGCAGTATTACAAGCTTTTGTGATGTTTAAAGATTCTGTATTTAATTTATTTTTGATAGTCAGCATATAGTTAATGCTATAGTATGCCTTGAAGATGCTGGTAGGATTTCCCATTCCTCTACTGTTTTCTCCTTGCTTTCCACTATACAAAGTATAATCTGGGACAGAAAAGATCAATTCTTTATAGGACATATCAGGGCACATACAGGATTGCCTGGAGCCATCAGTTTGGGCAATGATTTAGCAAATAAAAGTACACATGACATACATATTTTCTCTACACTAGAAGAAGCTATAAATTTTCGTAAAAAGTTCCATGTCAAAGCTAATACCTTACAAAAGCCTTCTAAAATAACTAAGGAAAAAGCTAGACAAATAATAAAACAATGTCAAAATTGTGTGACCTTTTTACCACAAGTTAATCTTGGAGTCAATCCTAGAGGATTGATACCTAATCATATTTGGCCGATGGACATCACACACTTGCCAGGATTTGGAAAATTAAAATATTTGTATGTTACAGTTGATACTTCTTCTGGATTTTTGATGGGCACCCTTCATGCCAGAGAAAAAACTAAAGATATTATCACTCATTGCTTACAAAATTTTGCCACTGTGGGCGTTCCCAAACAGTTAAAAACAGATAATGCCCCTGGTTATACTTCTACCTCTTTTAAACAATTTTGGTCATCATTTGGCATTACTCATATAACATTAATCCCATACAATCCACAGGGACAAGGCATAGTTGAAAAAGCTCATCAAACTATTAAAAAGTACTTATTAAAGCAAAAAAGACACAATTGGGAAAGGGTATATATTCCCCAAAGACAAACTTAAAATAACCCTTTTTATTCTAAACTTTTAAAATTTGGATTCATCAGGACTTAGTGCTGGGGAAAGGCATATGTGTCCAAAAAATGTGCATAAGCCCAAGGTTCTTTGGAAAGATATTCTAACAGGACAATGGAAAGGTCCTGACCCAGTAATTGTCTGGAGTCGGGGGTCTGTTTGTCTGTTTCCACAGGAAAAACAGTAGCCGATTTGGATTCCAGAGAGATTAACCAAGGTCCTGACCCAATGATTGTCTGGAGCCAGGGGCCTGTTTGTGTGTTTCCACAGAGAGAACAACAGCCTATTTGGATTCCAGAGAGATTAACTGAAGCGATTTCTACAGAACAAAAAGAAGATGATTTGACTCAAGTCCATATCAGCTGATATCCAAAATTCCAGTTTGGCTACCCTTACATCTAAGATAGAACCAGGATGCTTTTTTCAATATCTATTTTATTATTGCCTTTTCCCACATTTTATTTTGTTTTTTTGAGCTCATACATACCTAGTTTAATGTTTTGGTGATCAGTTCTATTTTTTGACAATAGAGTTTTTAAACATTGCAATGGAGATTTCACATGTAAAAAGTTATAAGGCCTTTACTATTAGGTTATGTGTTGTATGTATTATATTATGTGTGCACACTTGTGTTTTGTGTTATATGTTTGAATGTTCATATGTCCATATATCATATATGATGAGGGCTCATGAAAAAATTGATCCAAATATTTTTTTATTCACATTATTTAAATGGTTTAATTTAAATTGGGTAAACAGCTGTTGAGGATTGTTTTAAAATGTGAACAAAAAAGGAGGTTAACAGATCTGTTTGTTTTCTTTCACATTTCCTTTTCATTATATTTAATAATTCTCTCCAAGACAATGTAAATTGTTAAGAAAATTGTTTTCTTTCAGTGTTTTCTGGAATGTTACATAATTTTTTCTTTAGCCATTATTGCCAGAATTTCTATCTTCGTCACAGTGCTGGTGAAATCAAAGATAAAACCAATCTACAGCTTCTGCAATAGCCATCACTGAACTGCTTGCAGAACTTGCCTGGACACATTGTGAACTCACATGTATGCATTGTAAACTATCTGTTTGTGCAGCAACTTGTGGTAGTGTTGGGTTATATTTGCTGATGATGTCATTGGTGGTACAATTTTTTCAAAAGGAGCCGTCAATTGGCTTGGTGTATCTTCCTCCCTTCTGAGATTCCAAAAGTAAGGGACAGGGTAAACACTCCACAACCATGGAGCTCTGCTGGCCTAAAGACTTCTTGAGAATCTGCCTCTGACGTTGGGCACTTGAAATATATGTTGTTGTTGGGAATTTTAGCTTTCTTTGTAGTGAGACCATCAAATCTGGGTCTGCATCTATGTGACTTGGAGGTCATGGTTTCTTATTTTCCAATGAACATGAGGCAGCAATGTTGAATTCTCTCTTTTAGGGTAAACTGTGGCCACGGGGGGCTAAGTGTATCCACATGTGGACTGTGAAGCCATTTGGGCATCCTTCACTTTTTGTGGTGTTTCTTGCTGCTGAAATGGAATTTTTGTATTTGCTTCACGAAATACAAAGAATTCAACTGTTACCCAGTGCGTGAGGGAGATCTGTCACCTGTGGTAGGTCAGGGTCTGCAGAAGAATGCATCAACCAGGCTTATATTCCACATAGCTTGCCCCCATGACCATGGCAACCCGATTCTAAACATTGCCCTGAAACCTCTCCATATAACAAGATGCCTTTACATAGAAGGGACTCCTGGCTGCACCATGTCTGTCACAAGGCATTTGGAAGCCAATGGGAGATCCACATGGCCCCACCACAGATGTTTTATCACACACCTGCCCACCACTGCTCTATGCCCACTCCTCAGCAGGCTTCAACTTCTTGGCATCTCTGTTCGGCACCATCTTCATAAAAACCAGTCAATCAAGGCACTGACTGGTATACTCATGATCATCCTCAGGATATCCAAAGATTCTCCAGTGCCACCTGGTCATGGGAATTTTAAAAATTTCATGGTATTTATCTAGCCACTTTTCAAGGAGGAAGTTGGAGGCACTGTGGGTTTCAATTTATTCTGGAACCATTAAATGGTGAGGAAGCTCATTTCAATGAAATCTCTGGAGAACCCTCACAGGAAGGTTCCCAAACAGTGGCCAAAATGTCACATGAATCCAGGCCTATTGAGGTGATGTCCATGTGTGTTTTGACTCTCAATTATGGCTGCCAAGTTTTTCAGAATATAATCATGTGACATCCTGGCTGAGATTCCAAGTGCTCTGGGAAAAGCCTCCCTGGGCCAAGATCTCAGTTTCCAAGGGTGACTCTCATGCGTGGCCTCATAAAATCCCAACACAATTTATGCCAGTACTTCTCTGAGGTCTGTTCCAGAACTCATTCTCTAAGGGGAATCACACCAGAGTTCAAGTCCAGGTGGACCCAGGCATCTGTTCCAACTGCCACACAAATGACCACAATTTAAACCAAAACACTCCCACATGGCCCTCATCTTCGTCCATACAGACACTCATCATAACCTCTGGCTGGAGTTTTCCATGAGGGGTGCAGCACAAGACAGTGTCCAAAATAACCTCCCTTGCCCCTCATTTGCATAAAGACATGTTGGCCTGGACACCCATCTTGGGAACCAGGAATGATCAAATAGGCCTGCTGTTAATACTGCTCTGCTTCTCCAATATGAGGCCTACTGACTGTCAGGTATAGATTCTTTTTTTTTTTTTTTTTTTTTTTTTTAGAAAGAGTGAGAGAGTGAAAAGACGGGGAGAGAGAGAGAATTTTAATACTTTTCTTTTTTAGTATTTGGCGAACACAACATCTTTGTCTGTATGTGGTGCTGAGGATCGAACCCGGGCCGCACGCATGCCAGGCGAGCACGCTAGGGCGTGAGCCACATCCCCAGCACCAGGTATAGATTCTTCATGTGATTTGGATTCAGTTGAAACCCAAGCACCTATGGGCTAGTTTCTGCAGGGCTTTGAAGATCTTATTTGAACCAAAGGTTCGTATTCTTACTTGATGGAGGTCAGGAACCTTACAGAGAAAGGCGAGAGAATTCTTCCACAATGAATGCTCTTTTAGCCAATGTAGTTTATGATGCACACATGGGATCTTTCTTTAGATGCATCAGGTGCTGAGAATCTAAGCCACAGCCTCACAGAGGACCTATAGCCTGATTCAGACACATTCCTTTCCAAAGCAATTAAGCAAAGAGCCACATGTGATGCCCATTCATTTGCATTTGAAAACTGTTTTCTTTATGCTTCCCAATGGGTGGCCTGAGGCAAAGATCATCCTGACATTCAGGGCAACAGAAAAATAGGTAAGCAAAAGGCCCAAAGCAGTGTTTCTCCACTGAGACTTTTCCTGATCACAGATATCTGAGTTTTCTGGGACGCTCGCCATTCCCTTCAGCTATCAAGTACATGGCCATGTCACTGAGTTTAGAGGTGGTACATATCTTGGAAACAATATCATGAGCCTATTCTGGAGAGTGGCCAGGATTCAGAAAAAAACCCAGAAACTTAGTAAGATATCAGGGGTTGCTCATTGATAAGGCAAGCCGCAGTCCATTCATAAATTGGGAAGTATGAATGCTGGGAAGCTTTCTACTACACAGGACACATCAATTGAAGCTTTCTGTTTTTAAAGTCTACAACCACGTACACGGTGGGATACACAGACCTAGAAACACTCACCGTGTCAAAGGACTTACTAGAATCAGTTCA